>NC_085859.1:57602669-57610169 GCF_034702125.1 Engraulis encrasicolus | reverse complement strand
GTGATGGAGGAAGTGCATCAGTTGAAGACAGAGGGAGAGAACGAGGCGAAGGAGAATCGGATGACCAAAAACAGGGAGAGAGAGTACAGAGAGAGACAGCGCAGGAGGCACAAATGACCAGGTAACATACATAACTGTACATGCAAATACTGAAGAAAACTGTTTAGCCATTTAATTCATTTAGATGGAAATCTTGACCCCCCCCAATTGTCAGCATAAAGTTACGCCCTTACAGTACAGCAGGAAAAAAACTCCAGAACTCCAGCACTTCTTAAAAGAAATGAACAAGATTTAACAGAAGTGATTAATGGTTGTGTCAGTGAAGAATAAAACACGGGCACTAGACAGAAAGTCAAGCCATTTGGAAAGCTTTCACATACACATCCAACTCTCAAAGTTCAACGCAACAAAAAAAATAAAATTTTCTTCCAAGTGTTCACCTCAAACGTTCAACACAACCGAAGTCCCCTCTGGGCGTAACCTGGCAGAGTGTGTAGTGATAGGGCTGACATCACATCTCTGTTGTCTCTATCAGCACAGCAGAGGCAGCAACAGCACCCACGGAGCAGCTGACTACAGCAAGAGACTGGGGGCCACGGGCCCGGGCCAGAGTCATACCAGATGCGGCCCGCATGTCAGCCGGTGCAGAGGCAGCTGCCGAGCCAGATGCTGGCCGGTCTCACCTCAGCCCACTGCAGCCTGGGGACGGCACAGCACAGAGAGAGAGAGAGAGAGAGAGAGAGAGAGAGAGAGAGAGAGAGAGAGAGAGAGAGAGAGAGAGAGAGAGAGAGAAAGAGAGAGCCAACAGGAGACATCTGCAGAAAGGCCTCGTCAAGAGGTGGGAGCCAGAATATGAGCAATCCTCCACACGTGCACCCCCAGCACCCATCCTCCCAAATCCTCTCATCACGCACACACACACACACACACACACACACACACACACACACACACACACACACACACACACACACACACACACACACACACACACACACACACACACACACACACACACACACACACACACACAAATGCACCACCACCTCCTCCCTCATCCAACAACACCTCCCACCCTTTTCTCAAAAATCCCTCCTGTCTCCCCACCACACCCCTACACCACACCCCACAACACAACCACACACACACAACCACACACACACGCACACACGGAACGCACACACACCCCGCTCCTCATCCCAGGCTGTCGTCTGGTCCTGGGAGGCCCACTCAGCTCCTCGTGGCCATCTGGGCTGAAGAGCCGGCCGGCGTCCAGCCTCAGCCAGCCACAGCCGCGGCCACGGCACATCACATCACAGCCTCCACTTCACTTCACCTCGCCTCCACTTCTCTCCACACATAGCAACACCAAAAGGACCAGAGGGTACACACCCACAGACAAAAGGGAGAGGAGAAGCGAGAGAAAATGTGTTTGGTGTTTGTGTGTGTGTGTGTTCATGTGTATGGGGGTTTATGAGTGTGTGTGTGTCAGACAGAGAGAGAGAGAGAGAGAGCGAGAGAGAGAGCGAGAGAGAGAGAGAGAGAGAGAGAGAGAGAGAGAGAGAGAGAGAGAGAGAGAGAGAGAGAGAGAGAGAGAGAGAGAGAGAGAGAGTCATTGAGTGAAAATATGGAGAGGGAAGTGTATCTTCTTCTAAACAAAAGGATTGTCTCAATTAAACAAAGTCACTGAATCCTGAATCCAGTCCATACTGTAGGTCTGTCAGCACCTTAATTCACAAGACTGTAAACCACGGTGCACACCCACACCAAAAACACCCACCATTCCCACCCCCAGCCCACACACACACACACACACACACACACACACACACACACACACACACACACACACACACACACACACACACACACACACACACACACACAAACACACACACACTCACTCACTCACTCACTCACTCACTCACTCACTCACACACACACACACACACACACACACACACACACACACACACACACACACACACACATCAGAAAAGAGAGACAAAGACAGAGGTCTTGGCATAAGGACTTGAACACACACATACTCCAGTGGGGCTCGTTCACAGGTGAAACGTCATTGCCAGTGACTCATAGTGGCCAGTGATCACACACAGATTATACGAGAGCACGGAAAACACATCTGATCATCAATATGGCCTTTGCTACCCCACGGTGACCGTAAAAGAAGACGGACAACATGGTGGTGTGAGCACTTGTGCTCTGAAGACGGCCTGAAGCCAAAATGAGTTGGCCATGATAGCGACACCAGAGCCAGTCTCAGTTATCTGTTCGGTTAGTGCCAAGGGCATACGTCGTAAACAGACACCCAACCAGATCGGCCACCAGAATTAACCATATTTGGGCAAAATCACCACTGTTTTCTAAATGAAATACCTTCTGGTGGCTTATTGTGTGCTATTAGGATATAACATTTTTGATGTTTCACAGTTTTTGGTTTATAACGTACAATATCACACAATAAGATCTTAAAACTAAAGACTGTATGCATATCCTTTCAAAGGAAATTTGGCAATGTTTAACGTATGTTTTCAGATTGCTTATGCGTAACAAAGCTTGCAGATATGCTACATACTGAGATGAGATTATGTTTGCATGTCTTTGTATTTCTTGTCTGACTTGCCAATACTAACCAAAGCTCACAGGCATGCCACATAGTGAGAGGTTATGTTTGCTTGTCTTCACATGTCTTGCTTGACCTTTGAAAAGGATGTCATATAAAAATATGAACAACATGCTGTTCAGGAAAATGTGTTTTGCGAAATTGGACTAAAACTGTGTAATGTTACGTAAGAGGAGCACCTGACCTATACTGTAATGTTATGAGATGTTTGGTGTGAGACAGCAAGGTCGATCAACTGCAACTCCAAAACATCCTATACTGTTGATGAAAACACAATACAACAATAGCGGAAACATGCACTTTCACATTTTTTTTTCAAACTGCTTAGGCCATAGGTCATTTGCACTCACAGATAAGGACCAAGACAGCTGCTTGCATTCTAACCTCATCACAACCCTGAAAAGCCCCTCACATAAAAACAAGACCAGGAAATGACCTCATGACTATTTGAACATCCCACACCATCTCCTGTTATTATTTGTTTGTGTGCTGGCGTGGGTCAGTGCTTGGTGACTATTTGGCTAAACAACTCCTGCAGCTTTCCCCTGTGACACTACAGACCTTTTCCAGTCAGTCTATGCAGAGCCATGATGAGTCTATGTATTGGCTGTGTTGTCTTGTTCTCCTTACGGTTTACTTAGTGGCTAAATATGTCTAGTGGCTCTGCTGTCTTTGTCCCTGGGAGGCTATGGATCCATATTGCCAGTTAACATCTCTTTCTGGCTCCTTTTAGCCCAGTTTTGGCCCAAACCTGCACCGAAACTCAAACCAGTCGTAAACCTCAAATCACCAAACAGCCGTAGCCGACACCCACGCTCTTTCACTCTTTTTTCGCAATCTCTTCCTTTCATCGATAAAATCACAACACACACACACACACATGCAATCACACACACACACACACACACGCAAACACACATGCAAACACACATGCAAACACACACACACACACACACACACACACACACACACACACACACACACACACACACACACACACACACACACACACACACACACACACACACACACACACACACACACACGCAAAACCACCCCCACCACCTCCATGGTGTTAGCAGGATGAAGTGGTGGTGGTGGTGGTGGTGGTGGCGGCTAGGTTCGGGTGGTGGGTGGCAGGAGGGTTCTGGTCCACGTCCATGGTGGCTTGAGCGGGCAGCACCAGTGGTTCTGGCACATGAGGGCCCGTCTCACAGACGGAGCACGGGGGATGCACAGATGGCTATAATGGACAAGTGGAGTCCAATGGAGGAGCTAGCCGCGCCACAGCCACACGCCGATGCCAGCCAACGCCAGCCAAATAACTGCACTTCACAAAAGACACACACACATGGACACATGCATGCAAACACATCAACACATGCATGCACACAAGTAGATAGAAAAATGCATACAGTACACACCAACACTAGTTTTCACATCTGAGTGACAAACACATACACACACGTACTCACACACGTGTACATATACATACGCAGGTGTACACACACACACGCACACGCACACGCACACGCACACGCACACGCACACGCACACGCACACGCACACGCACACGCACACGCACACACACACACATGGAAAGCAGAATGGAATGGAATGGAAAGAATGGAAAGCAGACCTCACAAAATAACACAAAGGAACCACATAGAAAAAATGACTGTTGCAACCAAGAAAATACACATACACATACACATATACACATAGACATAGGACCAACATACGGGTACAACTAAAATCCAAAAGAACCCCCGCAAAAACATAGGTACATACAGTAGGCTACAGGTACAAATGCTCTGTCTGATGAACCCAAACATATTCACTCTCTCATAAACAAGCACACACTGCCTCACGTACAAGCAAAGCCTCGTACTCTCAGACATGTAGTAGATCAAAGCAAAGCTTTGGCCCGTCAAGGTTACAAGCAGTGTCATCCATCCACTTGCTCATCCATTCTATGTCAGCATTAACAATTCAACACAATTAAATAATTATGTGATGGATAATGAGGTTTCTCTCTCTCCCCCTGTGTGTGTGTGTGTGTGTGTGTGTGTGTGTGTGTGTGTGTGTGTGTGTGTGTGTGTGTGTGTGTGTGTGTGTGTGTGTGTGTGTGTGTGTGTGTGTGTGTGTGTGTGTGTGTGTGTGTGTGTGTGTGTGTGTGTGTGTGTGTGTGCATATAAAGTGTGCATAGCTGTGTATATGTAGTATTTGTATGAGTACATGTGTCTTTGATAGCATGTAAGGTAATTTTGTGTGTGTGCATGTGTGTGCTTCATTTTGTGAGTGGGTGTATCAGTGTCTGTATACTGTATATTTTGTGTGTGTGTGTGTGTGTGTGTGTGTGTGTGTGTGTGTGTTTGTGTGTGTGTGTGTGTGTGTGTGTGTGTGTGTGTGTGTGTGTGTGTGTGTGTGTGTGTGTGTGTGTGTGTGTGTGTGTGTGTGTGTGTGTGTGTGTGTGTGTGTGTGTGTGTGTGTTACCTGTGCTGTGTGTGTGTGCATGTGTGTGCTTCATTTTGTGAGTGGGTGTATCAGTGTGTGTATACTGTATTTGTGTGTGTGTGTGTGTATGTGTGTGTGTGTGTGTGTGTGTGTGTGTGTGTGTGTGTGTGTGTGTGTGTGTGTGTGTGTGTGTGTGTGTGTGTGTGTGTGTGTGTGTGTGTGTGTGTGTGTGTGTGTGTGTGTGTGTGTGTGTGTGTGTGTGTGTGTGTGTGTGTGTGTGTGTGTGCGTGCGTGCACATACTTTAAGTATGTGTCAGTATGACTGAGAGCAGAGAAAGCCCTTTTCACTGGAACAGAGCCAGGTGTATCAGATGGAGGTTAGAGGGTCCACTTCTGCTGAGAGAAAAGCACCACACCCTCCATCCCTCCATCTCCATTTGTATCACTGTCTCATGAGAGGGCTGCAACAGGGCACAGGGCTGCCTAGTATGGCTCATCAATACTGGGCCGGCTATGGTAGGGCACGCGTTTACCACTCGGCCGACCCGGGTTCGATTCCCGGTCTGGGTCCTTTGTCGGTCCTTCCTCGTCTCTCTCTCCCAGCTCACTACCTCTCTCTCCTCCACTATCCTGTCTCACAAAAACCAATAAAGGCCCCCAAAAATACTTTAAATCAATACTGGGCCAACATCACACAGATCTCCAATGCCACAGCTGCCTTAATTACATTACATTATGCTCTCCAATCCAGACTCTTCCAGACCAGTGCACAAGATACAAACATTGCTACAAACATTACACTGACGCTTTCATCCAAAAACAACTTTTACACTTATTCACAGGGCATTGGTGACAGTCCCTTGAGCAGTGTGGGGAAAAGTGCCTTGCTCAATGTGGGATGGAGGTGTAAGGAGAGGAGCCTCAGGTGGTAGGGAGAGGGGATGGGAACCTACAACCCTCTGATGTACCGTCCAGGCAGGTGAACGCGCAGGCAAGGCTCGGCTCTGGATGTACTCAGTGTGTGTGTGTGTGTGTGTGAATACTTTTCCGGTGATTGCAACATGAAATAATGAAAGCATACGGACAAAAAAATACTGAAGGGAAGAAAGAACAAGTCAATTAACTCCTTTGCACAGAGCCCATGTGATAACCTTATTCTCAGCAACACTGTTATTACACCATGAGTCACATACACAGGATCTAGAAAAGAACAACGGGCCCAAAGTGCAAAATGTGTGTATGTGTGTGTGGGCAATGTGTGCATGTGTGTTTCTAATAGGGGCTGAACACATGGGACGTTTATCCCATTCAGATCCCTAAACCAAACCAGCTTCCCACAGAGCGCAGAGGCATGAGCAAGGGCTCATGGACATGGGAATGACCTCACTTCCTGTGTAGGCCAGTGGAAAAAGCTGACACTTCCTGTCCCGTCAACATTGTGCTTCATGACTCTCTCTCTCTCGCGCTCCCTTCAGTCACTTCATGAAACACCTCACTTTATTGGCCTCAAATGTGCCATCACCTAGGCAACCCACAGCAAAAAAAGGAATAGAAAATGGCGGGCTCTGGTATCACATTAAAGGAAGACACACTAGCGCCGCGGTGAAACTCCTGGAGTGTAATTAGAGCTAAATGGGATTGATTAGCTAGTGAGTGATTCATTAGTGCTAACAACATGATGGTTTCTGGCTGAGTGAGGATGACTGCACCTTGGGAAGGGACGGGGAGCTCGCAATATGAGTCCCCCAAGCACACTGCTGAAGACACGCACACACGCACGCACGCATGCCCACGCGCACGCTCGCACGCACACACACACACACACACACACACACACACACACACACACACACACACACACACACACACACACACACACACACACACACACACACACACACACACACACACACACACACACACACACTGTTTACTGGGGATAACAAAGGAGATACAGGTGAGTGGGAAGCACTGGTTAAGTGTGTGTGCCCATGTGTGCCCGCGTGTGCCCGCGTGTGCCCGTGTGTGTGTGTGTGTGTGTGTGTGTGTGTGTGTGTGTGTGTGTGTGTGTGTGTGTGTGTGTGTGTGTGTGTGTGTGTGTGTGTGTGTGCACATCTTTTTGTGCGTGCATGTGTGTGTGTGTTCGCGCACAAATATGAAAGACAGAGGAGGGAGAGAAAAAAGACACAGAGAAGAGCTTGAGAAAGAACAAAAATGATAGTGAAATGCTGAAGACTCTTATGTGATTTGCATGTGCATGTGTTGGTTGGAAGGAGCAAAAGCAGGTATAATGTTCCTCAGGAGTAATAGCAAAAGAAGACACAAGGAACAGTATGTGTAAGAGTGCTTCTCATGATCATGCATGTGTGTGTGTTTGGTTGGGAGAGGAATATATTACA
>NC_085859.1:57590169-57600169 GCF_034702125.1 Engraulis encrasicolus | reverse complement strand
GTGGGTTAATCAGACCTAACACAGCTGGGGGGAAGTGGGTCAATATGACCTAAACAGGACAGACATGGGCTGGGCGCGTGCACGTACGTACACACACACACACACACACACACACACACACACACACACACACACACACACACACACACACACACACACACACACACACACACACACACACACACACACACACACACACACACACACACACACACACACAATAGTAGAATATTGGCCTTGGTAAATGAACCACATTCATGTATACTGTATGCACTTAATAACAATGATCTGTTTTAATGTTGTATTATTGCTCAGACACAGTAGTCCTCGGACACACACACACATGAAAATGACATGAACGTACGCACGCACACACACACACACACACGCACGCACGCACGCACACACATGCATGCACACACACGCACGCACGCACACACACACACACACACACACACACACATAAACGGACACACAGTACACAGTACAACCACACCTACAACTGCAGGACCAAGTTCTTTTCCATACTGAGACTGCAGATTAATCTTTCCCAGAAACGATTTGGAAAATATAAAGCTGACCTCAGTGTGAGTTCACAGGCTCTGAGTGGGACAGTGATTTAAATGTGACACTGTGTTTCGCCCAGAGGGAAATCTGTTTAGTAGAGAACATGCACAATCCCACACTCACACAGATGCAGGCTTGCACACAAGCAAGCGTGCACACACGCACACACACACACACACACACACACACACACACACACACACACACACACACACACACACACACAGATAGTGTGTGTGGTGTGGTGTGTGTGTGTGTGTGTACACACACACACACACACACACAGACACACACACACACAGACACACACACACACACCCGTGGTGTGGTGTGTGTGTGTGTGTGTCTCTGTGTGTGTGTACCCGCACACACACAGATAGTGTGTGTGGTGTGGTGTGTGTGTGTGTGTGTGTGTGTGTCTGTGTGTGTGTGTGTGTGTGTGTGTGTGTGTGTGTGTGTGTGTGTGTGTAGTGTTGTAGTATAGTGTTGTAGTGTAGTAGTGTATGAGGCACAGTCCAATGTAACATTGTAACGTCTTCTGACAGCTCACCTGGGGGACATGACCTTATGTGTCCGGCAGGGTCCTACCCATAGCTTATGAGACCCTTCACACTCACACACACACTTACACACACTCACACACTCTCACACACACTCACACACTCTCACACACACACTTACACACACTCACACACTCTCACACACACTTCACGCCTCGCACCTCTCACTGAGAGACAGAGAGACCTTTAACGCCCGACGTCTGCTCAGCCAACCCCCACTGTGGGATAGTGGAGGTGTGTGTGTGTGTGTGTGTGCGTGTGTGTGTGTGTGTGTGTGTGTGTGTGTGTGTGCGAGAGAGAGAGTGTGTGTGTGTGCATGGGTGTTTGTGCGTCTGTGTCTCTGTGTGTGTGTTTGTCTGTGTGCGTGTGCGGGCGCGAGTGTGTGTACGCGTGTGTACGCGTGTGTACGCGTGTATGTATGTGTCTTCAATTCCATGCACTTGTGTCTTGTATATACAGGTGACACTGAATATGAGTACTTGTGTGTACAAGTCTGTTGGTGGACATATGCCTCTGTGTATGCATAGGTTTGTGTGTGTGTGTGTGTGTGTGTGTGTGTGTGTGTGTGTGTGTGTGTGTGTGTGCGTGTGTGTGTGTGTGTGTGTGTGTGTGTGTGTGTGTGTGTGTGTGTGTGTGTGTGTGTGTGTGTGTGTGTGTGTGTGTGTGTGTGTGTGTGTGTGTGTGTGTGTGCGTGCGTGCGTGCATGCATATGTACCCCACCACACATATGAGTGTCCGCCCATGTCTGTGGGAGGTTGGGGTTGATGAAAAGGTTATGAACCAGTTGGGGATCTCCTTACCCCCTCCGCCCCAGCTGATGGAGAGGACAGTGTCTCCTGCACCATCTGTAGCCATACCTCCATCCTCCGTACCCCCACCATGCCGCCAGTGCATCCCAGACGGATGACACTCGCACGGGGGAAAAGGTTATCGGGATGCCCCTGTAAAACAACCTTTACTTGGTGCAAAGTACAAGCCTTCATCTTCCAAACGGCAACAACACAGCTCGGCACCTTCAACTGGACGCCTGTAGAATAACTTTGCATGATGTTAAGCACAAGGCCTCCTTCTGACAAATAACACTCTACTCTACTCTGCACCTTGTACTGTCTACTTGTAGTTTGCGTCAAACTTTCTCAAGATTATGCAGCAAAATAACACACCAATGACATGGTCTGGGGAATAACTTTAACCATTCAATTACTTACCCACTTAGTGGCTCTAAATGGTCTCTAAAATATTTGCTGGTTGAATTGGACAGGTAAAGCCAGTTTATTTGAAACATATGCCACTGGATTGTATAGCTAATGAATCCAAGCTGCCCGTCACTGCTCTATGTGATATGTGACTGCTCACTTGCTGCTTTGGATGAGTCCCTTAAACATGTGCACAAATGAGTGTATGGGACCATGTGATAACTGGTTCTGAAAGTGTTACCAATGGCTTCGTATATGGGAATGTATCTTTGCAGAGGTGTTTATATCCACCATTTTGGCTTGAAGTGTTTGTTCTGCTGGCTACCCAGCTGCTTTGCCACTCCATGACAGCCTAGCACTCCATGGACCTTTCCTTCTGCCTGTACGACTTTGGTACATTTGAAATAGATATTGGTCACCTATATTCAGGTCTTGCAAGGTCTCTACAAAAGCCAGCTGCAAGAAAAGAGGGCAAGTTGGAGGAAGAACCAATAGTGTGAAGTGAAAAGAATGAAAAACAGCAGAAAAAAATCTGGGCTATAGTCACAGTTGACAATATCCTAATTCTTTCAGAAGAAGGCCTTGGTGCCAGAGCTGTGACAACGGTAAGCGGATAGGGGTGAGCAAGTGTAAGGTTTTCTTCCCTCATGGCACTCTCGGTCTGTGCTGACAGGGAACAGGAGACGTAGGCCAGGATCCCACTGGCTACAATGCAGAGCCCATTAGCGTCAAGTCCACAGCAAAGAAACTGTGCGAGCTGGCTCTCCTCCTGAGCTGCTCTCTGCATTGCAGAGCACCTGGGGTTTTTGAAGTGAGCTTCATGCTCAGGATACAATATACAGACCAGGAAAGTGACAACCCATCCATACTCAAGATCCCACATCGGAATGCATTTTTTTGGGGAAAAACAGAGGATTGAGGGGCAAGGGTAATTATTCACGGTGAATCACGACAGCTATGGCTGATGGAGTAAGGAGCCGTAACGGGAGACAGTTGTTCCTGGTAATTGTGGCTTTTTTTGACAGCCGACACCTGTGAAGAAACTATTTGGGTCTCTCTCTCTGTGTGTGTGTGTGTGTGTGTGTGTGTGTGTGTGTGTGTGCACGTGCGTGTGCGTTTGTGTGTGTGTGAGTGTGTGTGTGTGTGTGTGTGTGTGTGTGTGTGTGTGTGTGTGTGTGTGTGTGTGTGTGTGTGTGTGTGTGTGTGTGTGTGTGTGTGTGTGTGTGTGTTTACTCGATGTGATGAGGAGGCCCAATGACACTGCTGCAGTAATCAGAGTTGACAGTTTCACTCTGAGTCTGATGTGCAGGTGTTTCCTCTCCTCGCCCAAAGTCCTTCACTGACAGCAAAACACCTACTTCAGTCTGATCACAGCCATCCCATTGTTTGGTCTAAATCACAAGGTAAAATGGAGAGATCCAAAGGCTGACAGTTTGACGAAGCTTGGTGGGAAAATTCCAAGTATTTCCATTGATAATAATGCTGTCATATGTGTGTCTTTTGTGTCTTGATTAGATAGGACAATAGAGAGAAGACAGGAACTGGTTGGGACAGAAGAGAGAGACAGGGTGGGGTTGGGGAATGACCCAGACACATGGTACAGCGTATTATCACTGCCTCAATATTGCTGTTTTTTAGGACATTTCATTATATTTAAGCTGCTTTTCATATTTTAAAGATGCTGTGGAACATATTTACAAACTTAAACTTAGACCGGATAAAGTGGTGTAGAAGAGTAAAGGAATTAGTCATTTGCAGACCAGTTGCAGAATGAGATCAGTAATGTTGTATTGAAGCAGTAAGAGTTAAGCCGGGCTCAAACTACACGACTCCCGATTTTGACGTCTGGGTGCTCCGCACACTACAAAGGAATCGCAACTGTCAATCTTATCCCTGATCGCAAACACAGAGACAATGCAGGACCTTCTATTTCCAGTCACAAAATATCAGTCAGTGTTTGATTTCTATGATTTGCGATCGGCGACTCTTTGAGCTGCCAAAGTTTTATCTTAGAACATCGGCCACGATGAGGAAATCTTGGCGGATAATCGCTTGCGATGGTCCTGGGGGGTAACGTTCCACTGATGTCGTGAGGGGGTTTTTCAGCCGAGAATCGGGGCGTAGTCGTGTAGTTTGAGCCCGACTTAAGAGGTGTCAGTAGGGGTACTACAGCAAAAATCACAAAAGGCACATTCTCAACGTATGCATGGACTACAATCACCCTAAAATGATACATTATAGTGGTAGGAAATGTAATAAACCCATTGTTTTTCCACAGATAAGTGTAATTTTATATAGAGTATCATGTTGGCTGTCATTGCAGAAAAGTCAAGAGAGACTCTCCCGTAGCCAAAGCTGACAGAGCATGCAGTGTAACAAGAAACAGGGCGAGGATAGACCTCGGTTCTCAGCCCCTGTGCCTGGCGTGAGCCAACATCCCACGCAGCTCTGCTAGCATCCAACCAGTGATAGGAACCAGAAGCTGAACTTGGGTGCAACACTAGCTCTATATAACAGCCCTTTATGACCCAGCTGGCTCTTTAAACACACAACTAGCGCAGAACAGACTGACCACTGCAGAAAGCATAGTATACTGTCACAGAGAGCACATAGACTTCTCTAAATACAACCGCAGTAATGTGCAAGGACAAAAAATGCCCCCCTCTGTACTGCCTTCATTCAATCAACAAGGCTTAGTGTGGACAGCTTTTATTATAGCAAACACAAACACTATTTCATCCATGCAAGAGTTGCTCCATCTACACAGTCAGAAAGCTATACAGGATGTCACATACAGTTTAACTGGCAGCCAGCAAGAGGATTTCTTTTTTCCTGTGATTTATACACAAGGTCAGTCTGAGGTCTGACACATCTGCAGCAGTGAAATTGACCAGTCCCAAAATGGAGCAGGGGTTGCTGTAGCACGCACGGTTAACGTTTCCATAATCTATTTGCCATTAAAGGGTCTAAACTATCCCCAACTCCGCTGTTCATTGTGGCCAAATAGCGTTAAATAGAGTAGAGTCAAATGCAGAGGAGCATTTCAAAACAGACTAGGGTGGTATGTTGAAAGCACAGATGGTGCATTTTGCCGTCTCTTGCTCTTAGCAACAACAAACAATCGTTATTTACAGTAAACACTTGCTATTCACCTCATCACACTGTAGATCCATCATAAATTTGTCCAGATAATTTTACCAGTCATGGATCAATTCACTAAGAAGACCCAACCATGAAGAGCAAAATGAATAAATGTTAGCTTGGCCTCTGATATATGCATACGGTCTGGCCCTTTGGTATACTTGCCAACCTTCGACCCCTTTTCCGACTTCAGAAACAGGCAACACCGCAGATTTACTCGCAATCCCACCTCTCTCCACCACGGAGGGCGTCAGACAGAGAGATCTATTCCCCCTACAGGCTTCCACCCATCTGACAGGCCAGGGCGGCTAATTGATTTGCATATGCTCATCTCGTAGCTGCGCTAGCGCTGCCTGGAGCGGAGGCTCCTCTTTTTTCCGTCCGCAGATGCGACATTAGCAGTAAAATATGCAGCAATATGGCCGAGAACATTCCCTCATTTGCCCAGTGTTGGGCGGGGGTCACGTCCATTCATTCCCCGTCGGCGAAACCTTCTTCATTGGGAAGGCAGGACGTGAGGGATGTACGCGAGTGCATATCCCTGAGCATATTGAGCCGGGGAAAACTCGGCCGGAATACCATGTGGTAACTGCTATCGGCTCGTGAGGACAGTTGCTCATGAAAATGAAAATGTATTTTTTTCCCCAGTCTTTTAAATGAATTCATTAGAATTAAAACAGGTCGTCATATAACTGACGTGGCCTTCATGTGCTCATTACTTTTCTGCCTAGCAGATTCCACAAATCTGGTCTTCTGTATGTGGAACGTCAAGAATGGTTTCCGCCAAGCAAAGAGAGATGTCGGGGTTTGGGCAGAGGGGGCGGAATGTTTAATGCATGGCCTCTTTCATGTCCAACTCGCGGCCCTTTTCTAACACAGCCTCCAAAATGTGTACTGACTTTTTTGCGTATCTAACAGCTTCTCGCTGTATATTATATTAAAATATTATTTTAATGCGTACCCCTTTTCATGCCCTGTAACGGCCACTGATTTCCAAAATGCATGGTGATGTTTTTTACTCATCTAATATGCTATGTTTCCATATTTTTATGCAGGCTTCCTTTCATGTCATGTCCACTAACAGTGCCTTTGCTAACACAAAAATGCGTGCTGACTTTTTTCTGCATCTAATAGTTTGTTTACATATTTTTATACACATTTGTTATTGTATGCTGTGTTTGTGTGTGCGTGTGCGTGTGCGCGTGTCCGCTTTACACTTCACACAGCAGCGTGTGAGGCCTCGACTGGGTCGAATAAATATGCTGTTCTGGGCAGGCAGGTCTAGGTCTTTGTCTTTGATCGGCGGCCAACACTGAGGCCAGCGTGCTCTGCTCTGCTCCGCGCCGCCTAATAAGCCGGCGTGCTGTGCCGTCTCTTGGCCGCGGATCTGTTGGGCCGACCGTGCCATCGTTTTGTTTTCAACTTTGTCACAGCTGCTAAATTGATTGTAATGCAAAAGACTGAATTACAGAAACGCCTGCCAGGTTCCATGTGCGTGCGTGTGTTTATATGTGTGCGCAGCTCAGGAATGATGCTACACTGCTTTTGGCAGCAGTTCTGAAAAATAGATGAGGGCATGGCTATGGCATTTTATGGTTCGACTTTTACAGGTATTAGGTGATATAGAACACACACACACAAACACACACGCACGCACGCACGCACGCACGCACGCGCGCACACACACACACACACACACACACACACACACACACACACACACACACACACACACACACACACACACACACACTCATTATTGTTCAGGAAAACATTTAACCACTGTATAATGGACCCTGCCCATGCATGTGCTTGTACCTCTCTCCGTTGGTGTGTCTATTTGTCTGTCTGTCTGATGTGCACGTCTGTCCAATGCTCTGTCAATCTGTTTGGACGGCTGAGACACTGGTCTTCTAGTCTCTTCCTCATAGTTATGACAGCACTAAAGAACTGAGCAAGCAAGAATGAGACCACCAGCAAAGCCTTTAGACACGCACGCACACACACACACACACCGATGCACACACACACGCACACAAACACACACACACACACACACACACACACACACACGGTACATTGTACTCTATAAATGGGTGACAACTGAGATATCGCCGCTTTGGTCAGTGCCCTTGCCACACACACTTGCTCATGCAGACACACACACACACACACACACACACACACACACACACACACACACACACACACACACACACACACACACACACACACACACACACACAGAGCCCCTTTAAAGCTTCATTAATGGCTGTTTGCATCAGGGTCTGAGGCGGGTGTGGTGGTGGTGGTGGTGGGGGGAGAGGGGGGGTTGTCTGGTGTCATCAGCGGCCTCATCCTTTACAGCGTCCCCCTACTCAGACAGAGTAACCTTCAGAAACCTGCTGTCCGCACTGCTACGTCTTCATTAAGGACACTCCGCCACTGTAGTCACGGCCCACCAGGCCCACGACAGACACCGCCACCGCCACACACACATACACACTCACACACACGCACACGCACACGCACACACACCATGAGATGTAGATAGAGAGGGGAGCACAGAGAGACAGATATAACAGGGCAAGACACAGAGATGGGGGGCACGAAGACATAAAGAAAGAGGGAAAAGAAAGAAAGAACGCAGAACAGAAACAGATCAACGAGAGCACTGTGAGAGAGGAGGGTACATAGAGAAAACAATAGTAAATGGGTCAGTAAGTCAAATCTGAGTCTGAGGGCAAGAGTGTCTATGTTCAGTCTCATGCGCTGACCACTGACTCTCCACTGTGGCGGCAATCTACCACAATGGCCACATAAATAGGGCATGGAGAAGCATACGGCCCTACAAAGCAAAAAGGCAGTAACTGCATTGATCTTGAAAAATGGTTATGCTTATAATGATATACATTACATGCAAATATGAAGTTAAATACATTGATTGATCTGTAAAGAATGCAGAATTATAAAGTAATAAAATGGCTTCATGTCAGCAATCTACCATAAAACAACAGGATGATTTTAAAGAAATTTTACTGACTTCGTAGCTCTGCACAGTTACTAGATTTTTCCTTTTAGGGCAGCATGAATGTCTACACAACCTCCAGGGACGACAACAGTGACCTGCGTAACAAGGCCAAAAGTGGGAATTACCCCTTTATTGGGGCTAGCCTACTTCCTTCCATCTTTAGCCAATACTCAAGCTGGGATCTGATTGGGGAAAAGCCTCCGATAGTGTTTTAAACCACGGCTATATTTTAAAATATAATACATTGTAAAAACCCATCCACTCATTACCTTGATGCAACACTATCCTTCAGCAGTGGCCATGTTAAGGCTGCCTAATAGGCGCTTTCCTTTATCGGGTCCGTGATACCACATGAAGGCTAGCAGCAACACATAATGTCAACGCATCCTTTTCAACCTACACTAATTACGCGTATGATATAATATAGTGCCGTTTTCACAGTCACTAGGCCTTAGAAAGGCTTCTCCTTCAAAAAGAATGTATACGGCTGGTACTGGTATCACCACGACGACAACTGTCCGTCAATTAGAGAGGTTTCATTACTTGGTCGTAATGAGTGGTGACTGCTGATGAATGAGTGTCGCTGGCATTATCATTAAGGTGATTATGTTGGATTATAAACCACTGTCATTAGTGCCACCTATATCCACCCTAATGGGGAATGGCATATTGATAGAACACAAGCAGTTCACACCCTGCCATTGTCTTAAATGCGAAAGTGATTAATAGGCTTCCATCTAGTACGGGAAGGACAAAATAACAGCCCTGTCAGTCCTTCAAAAGTGCTATTGGTGATGCTAGCGGACACTGAGGAGCATTGTTTGTTTGTGAGTTGAAGAGCTGAAAAATCCATGTAGTGTAGGTACAGTGTAGATCACGTGACCTTTACTACTTTTCAAGGAACTTTGCACAGTTGGTACAGAGGGCCACCATGTTTCTTGTTTCAAGGTCACAAAGATCATTAATGGAAGTACTGAATTTAGTCATTAAAATGCATGAAAGGAAAAGGAAGCCTACAAACCTGAATATTCTCAAAATTATTTATATCTGCAAAACATGCCTGTTGTTAAATAGAATCAAATAAATGGTGAGCAGTACAATCAAAGATTCAATGGCCATAGATCATCATGCAACAAAAGAAACAAAAGGTTTGATTGTCAGGTGGGGGTTGACAGAAAAGATGGAGATCTTGTACTGTACGAGCCGACACCATCACATCGGCCTTCTTTTCTTTCTTCTCAGCACAATCAATAATGAAGGGTGCAGTGTTACTTATTGATGGAGCGCCGGGACGGACAGTGCAATGAGGGAGAGAGGGAAGGAGGGATGGCATGGAGGAATGCAACGGACAGATGCCAACGTTTATCTGGGATAGAATACACGCACAGATGTCCGCGTTGAAAACGATGATGTCTCAAGGAAGAGTCACATGCGTCCACCCACACAAGCACACGCACCATCACAAATACCAGCATTCACATGCGAGCAACCAACACTCGCAAAAA
>NC_085859.1:57575169-57577669 GCF_034702125.1 Engraulis encrasicolus | reverse complement strand
GTGGATGGAGTACAGGTTGTGAAGAATGTGTGTGTGTAGAAAATGTGGTAGAGACATGGTGGGGTATAGGTGTGGTGAGTGAGGCGGACATATATAGAGGGGAGAGGTCTGTGGGGCGAATAGCAAAAACCCCCCAAAATTTTTGGGGTGGAAAATCAAGCAAAAAACAAGGGGGGGAAAAAAAAATGAAATGAATAAAAAAAATAAGAAAAACAAAAAAAGAAAAAAAAAAAAGGGGGGAAAAAAATAAACAAGAACAAAACCAAACACACAAGAAACAAAAAGTCTCTGGTCTGTCTGGATACATGTGCACATATTACAGGGGGTAAAGCAGGCAAAAAATAAACACAAATAAAAAAAAAAAAAAACAAAAAACAAGAACAAAAAACAAACAAAAAAAAATATAAAAACAAAACAATAAAAACACAAAAAATACAAATAAAACAAAAAAGAAAAAAGGGGGAGGTGATGGGGGTGGATATACGCAGTGACAAAAACAAGTTAACAGCGCTGATATGGGGGAGGAAGAAACACAAAAACAAAAAAAAACAAAAACAATAAAGGAAAAAAAAAATACACAAAAACAAAACCAAAAAAAAAACCAGAAAAAAAAACAAAAACCAAAAAAATCAAAGAAACAGAAAACAAAACACAATAAAAGCAACACACCCCCACAACCCAAACCAACCTCCCCCCCCCCCCCCACAATACTCCCCTCCCCACCCCCCACCCCCCACAACCCCCCCCCTACCAACCCCCCCCCCCCCCCAACCCCCCCCACCGTACCCACCCCCACTATCCCCCCCCGCCCCCCCCCCCTCCCCGTAAAAACCCACCCCCACCCCCCACCTACCCTAAACATCAACCCACCCCCCCCATACACCACACGCCCCCCCCCCCCCCCCCCCCCCCCGATCCCCCCTCCCCCCCCCACCCCCACCCCCCACCCCCCCTCCCACCCCCCCCCAACACCCCCCCCACCCCCCCCCCCCTCACCCCCCCCCAACCCCCCACATCCCCCCCCCCCCCCCCCCACACCCCCCACCACCAACACCCCCCCACCGTACCCGCCCCCCCCACCTCCCCCCCACCCCCCCTCCACCCCCCCCCCCACCCACTCCCCCCCACCCCCTCACCCCCACCACCCCCCCCTCCCCCCCCCACCCCCCCCTCCCCCCCCCCCCCCCCCCTCACTCCCCCATCCCCCCCCCATCCATCCCCCCCCCCCCCACCCCCCCCCCCCCCCCAACACCCCCATCCCCCCCCCCCAACCTCCCAGCGCCCCTCTCACCCCCCCCCTCCACCCCCCCCTCCCACCCCCCCCTTTTTTTTTTTTCCCCCCACCCCCTCCCCCCCCACCCTTTTTACCCCCCCCCCCCCCACCCCCCGCCCCCCCCCCCCCCCCCCCCCCACCCACCCCACCCACACCACCCCCATTTTGGGGGGAACCAAACCCCCCCCCCCCCCCCCCCTCCCCCACCCCGCCCTCCACCCCCCCCCCCCCCCTCCCCCCCCTCCTCCCACCCCCCCCCCACCCCCCTCCGCCCCCCCCTCCCCCCCCCCCCGCCCCTACCCCCCCCTCCGACCCCCCCCACTCCTCCCACCCACCCCACCCCCTCCAACCCCCCCCCCCCCCCCCCCCCCCCATCCCGCCTCCCTCCCCCCACTCCTCAACCCCCCCCTTCACCCCCTAACCCCACCCCCCCAACCAACCCCCCCCCACCCCCCCCCCCCCGTCCCCCCCCCCCTTCCCGGGGCCCCCCCCCCCACCAACCCCCCGCCCCCCCCCCCACTACACACCCCCCCCCACACCCCCCCCCCCGCCACCCCCACCCCCCCCTCTACTCGACAAGTGAATCCCGACTGCCATAAACCAGATGCGGACCAGTAATACGCCCACAGCATACCAGTCTTCGCCCTGGATCCAGAGATCCAGACCGAATACGCAATAAATACACATGTATATGGACAGAGCTCAGCAGCCACAGTAGACCAAGAGAATGGATAGGTGAAGTGTGGAGAGAATCTGCCAGCGACTGCAATTTTATTGACATTACACACCCCCACCTCACTGACACACATACACACACCGCACACCAGAGCATCAGACGGTGAACAGAGCCCAGATGTGTACACACACACAATACCACACACAGAATAGGCAATAGAACAAACGTGAACACATTCCTCACGCCCGAGCAGCATCACACACACACACACACATCGCACACAAGCAGAATCAGATGCCAGACAGGAGCCAGTATACAGCTATGATGTCATCTCCCCCAGCCCTGTCTCCTGTCCTCAACAATCCCAAAGTACACCCCACAACAATCCACAATCTCTACAACTGCACATCTCCCACATCACTCATGCACAAGACCTCTAGTGCCTCCAAGACATAGACGACATCAATCTTATAAGCTTTTGCAGACCACTTACTTACCATATACGTAGAGCACAAGAAATAAAGTAGAAATTACTTTACACACATGTACAC
>NC_085859.1:57562669-57567669 GCF_034702125.1 Engraulis encrasicolus | reverse complement strand
TCGGAGGCCTTACAGCTGTGAGTCATGTGACCTTGTGGCCAGGTTACCAACGCAACCACAGGCTTGATCTTCCTTTCTGTGCCGAACTTACCACACAGATATAGCAGTGCAACTTAAACACTTGAAGAGTCAAATTTGACACTCTTCTAGTTGGACAGACTCTCTAAGTGTTGAATTGACACTGCAAAATGTACTGTGTGAAGAATAACACCGCAAACACCAATCAATCAACCAATCACCATCTGCACAAGTGTCAAATATTGAGGACCCACAGAAACAGCATGTCCTGATATCAAAATTGGTCATGGAGAGGTTAAGAGGTAGCTAAAACCATGGCTACCGTGTCAAAAACAAAGCAACAGGAAGAGAAAAAGAGAGAGCTGTGTCAGAGAACAGATATTGTGTGAAGATTAGAGGAAGTTCCAGGCGTGTGTGAAAGTCTAACTAACATCTTTGGCTGACTGCACAACACTGTGAGAAAAGTGGCTTATCATAACACAATCTGTTCTGATGGTTCGCTTTCATAAGTCATAGGAGAGAGAAGTGTGGAGGCAGGCCTGTTTCACCGCTGGTTAAGAGGTTTACCAGGTTGGCTTACCTTCTCGGCGGATGTGGGTCTCATCAGAGAGACTCGGTCGTACTGGCGTTTCAGCAGAGCCCACAGTGCATCCAGGCGGCCCTGCAGAAATACATGAGCACAATGAGCACACGCAAAAGAAACACTCAATAGTACAGTATATAATCTACATACACACACACAAACCACAACACACACACACACACACACACACACACACACACACACACACACACACACACACACACACACACACACACACACACACACACACACACACACACACACACACACACACACACACACACACACACACACACACACACACACAAATAAATAAAAACTGGCTTTTCTCAGTATATACATCATACCGTATATAAAAGGGTTAGGATAGCTCTTGATCTAGCATATGATTGAGATTTTTATAACCAGTTGACTCAATATTCACTTTTCAAACAATTCTATACTGTATAATGACCATGACCTTGAAATCATGCATATTTGATGCCACACATACAGAGATGTCAAAAGTGAAAGTGAATGTAAAAATGTTTCCTTTCAACACAGGTAACTTATCTGGGTAAACAGTAGACCTGTATACTTGTCTTACAATCAGCAGACTCTGCGCTGTTTGGATCAAATCTGTCTTTGTTGTTACTGAAAAACATTAGAAACCTAACAAGAACCTAAGACAGATTTGATATACCTCATTAGGTACAATGGGCCGACTGGTGTAAAAGCAGCAATATCATGTGCATGTAAAATCATGTGCCAGTGTTGTACTTACACCATTAATTTACTTTTGATAACTCTGCACATGCAGTATATTCAAGTGTAACAAATTTGCATTTCCATTACTTGTCTACATAACAGGTGATATAGGCCAGAATGGCTAGTGTGTTTCTTTTTTCTGCATTTTTTTATTTTTGTGTACGGGCTTAATGACATGAGGCCTAACAGTCCCCATCGAGCCTGGGTCCCCATGGGCATGTAAGCTAGCCCATATGTGGGGGGTTTAGCGTGTCCTTACCTTGATTGGCGTGTACCATTTGGACTCTGCTCCATGGGAGGAGGAGGGGGGCCTGTTTGGCCTCTTGATCATGGGTTCCTCCGCCTCCTCCGGCACAGTGATCACCGCGTTCTTGGCCTTCTCTAGTCGAGCACCCTCCTCTGTCGAACCCTTCTCACCCCAGCGCACCTACAGCAACACAGGAAGATGCTCACTGAATGCTTAAAACCAACATAAGATGTTCAACAAATGCTTAAAAAATGAATAAGACGCTCACAATATGCTCACTTAACTTAAAGCTCAAGCTTAAAACCACACACAAGCACGCATGTATGTGCACACACACAAAATAACCACAATTTCTTCACAGCTGTTTATTTTCCAAGAAATACTATTGTATGTCTTTAAAATGCCTTGAAATTACTTCATAATGAATGATTCCTTGTCAATGTCAAAGTATCTAGTTCTGCACACTGGACTGCACTGACATCATACTTGCTATAAATCAGTTTACAGAAGCTAGTTCAGGTCTTAACTGAAGCTACCATCCTCTGTTAACATTCAAGCTCATCAATGCACGGCAAGCAAACCAACAGCCCAGCTGCTATTGCCGTGGTAATAGCTAACTAGCATATCAATTAATGCCACTCACTTCAGGCTACGGGTAAATGAAATTCAGAACCCATCCAAGATGACTCCCAGTAAATTCAACCCACCCCTACAAACACCAAGCCACCACCAATAGCTGTTCTGAGGCAACTGTTCTGAGCTGTTCTGGAGGTATGGAGGAGGAGGTGAGCATCAAGGCTCAGGCACCCTTCAGAAGGGCCTCATGCACGGGAGGAGGCTCATGGGATGGCATATCGCCCCAGAGTGGAAATACCTGAGCAATGATGTGATGAAATTCCCAGTACCTACGCTAGCTACTTGCCAAGTAACCCTTTCATACAGTACATGGCTCTCCTATCCAGGTATCTAGTAGCCACCAGGCCAAAACATCAGATGTGGAGATGCAGTGTTTGAGAGAAGCAGGGAGGCTGGCCAGGGGAGCCAGCCCAAGTGAAGAGACAGGGATTTGTCCATGTTCCAGTTTGCATACAGTATGTGTGGAAGAGACAGTGCATTTACTTGTGTTTCTGTGGGTTATTGTCTGTGAATGTGCATGTCTGTCAGTGCGTGCACGCACACGCATGTGTGTGTGTGTGTGTGTGTGTGTGTGTGTGTGTGTGTGTGTGTGTGTGTGTGTGTGTGTGTGTGTGTGTGTGTGTGTGTGTGTGTGTGTGTGTGTGTGTGTGTGTGTGTGTGTGTGTGTGTGTGTGTGTGCGCGTGTGTGTTTGCTTGTCTAACGCTCTCTCCAGCACTCCTGGGAGCAGCTCTGGCGAGGTATCACTCCCCGAGGTTTGTTTTATTTATTTATTCATTCAGTTTTCCATCAGTGCTACACTGATGCCAGCATCTCCTCAGGGTACCTGGGCAGAGAGCACTGAAAGATGGATGGAGGGAAGGAGAGAGAAAGAGAGAGAGAGAGCGAGCGAGAGAGAGAGAGAGAGAGAGAGAGAGGGAGAGGGAGAGGGAGAGGGAGAGGGAGAGATAGAGAAAGGAATGAGAGAAAGAGTGAGAGAAAGAGAGTAAGAGATGCACAGAGAGAGAGAGAGAGAGAGAGAGAGAGAGAGAGAGAGAGAGAGGGAGAGGGAGAGGAGAGAGAGAGAGAGAGAGAGAGAGAGAGAGAGAGAGAGAGAGAGAGAGAGAGATCTATTGAGAGTTAGAGACAGACAGAGAAGGCGAGAGTGATAGAAAATGATATTGAAGGGAAGCGAAATTAACACAGACAGACAGAGAGGCACAATGAAAAATAAAGGAGTGCACAATGTAAGAAAAAAAATCTTCGATACAAAAAAACAGACAAAAGAGCAGTCAAAAAGTGGAGAACTACAGAACAGACTGATGTACTGCACAAAAAAGAAGAAAAGAGAGATGGATGAAGAATGAAAAGAGGGAGGATTAGATGCCAAGCTGAACAAAAGGTGCTTGACAGCAGCAGTGAGGATCCCTGAGATGAATTCATTAGGCTGGCAGACATCACTCAACCCCCTGTACTCTCCCATCCCATCCCTCCCCTCTCCTCTAAGCGACCCAAACCAAATACACACACCTCCCCCATTACCCACAACCACCCACTCCACTCCACTTCACTCTACTCCACTCCATCCCTCCTCATCCTGCCTCATTTGGTAGACTCAATGCCCCCATCCCTCTCCTCTCTCTTCTAAGCCCCTACACCCACTCCTGACCCCCCCCCTTTACCCATAGCCACACACCACACTCCACATCCACGACAGCCCTCGGTCCCGTCTCGCTACCAGACGGACAGGCAGGGCGTCATCGTGAGCGACACTCACTAGCCGTCACGTCAAACCCATCAGCCATCCCGGACGAGCCCCCACGAAACAGCTTTGAAAGCTCTGCGCCTGACGTCAGAGAAGGGGGCCACGCTCACAAAGTGTTCAAGATGGGAGACAGGGAAGGTGACTGGAAGTGACAGGAGTAGGTAACAGAAAATGGGACGGAAGGAAAGAAGTGACGGGAAGCCACCCGACTACTAATATATCATACACTTGATGCTCTTGGTAAGGGCAAGTGTACAGATGGAACAGTAGGGTCTATGGTAAGTATACAACTATCCTAAGTTTGGTACGTGTACAATGCAAGTCTAAAAGTGCTGCACACAAAATTAAGTTACATGCCCCATACATTGTGCAATGCACAAGGTTAAGCACACAAGAGAAACAATTGAGTTTGCAAAAGGTTTCGCAGTGGTCCCAACTTGACTGTAAGCAGCTTACTAACCTCCATGCGCCTGATGCCTCCTGCACCTCTCCCTCCGTAGTAGGAGGCGTCCACTGTGGGCCACTTCTTCTTGGGCAGGTCGTCTTCCTCTGGAGCCTGACAGCATGAGCAGAGTCAAGTAGTCAAGGGTCAAATGTATTCAGTATTGACCATAGTACTGTAGATGATAGACTCTTGGACTGGTACCCTGACTCTATGATTTTGATTTGATCTTATTCTTTTATCCTCTTTGGTATATGTATAAACAAAATGATCAAAAACACATAAAAGTCTATACATGGGTTCTAAATTTTGTTTATAACCTGACTGCACGAACCTAGCTACGCACAACTCAACCTCTGATTGTTGGAAACCGCTGTCGGTCAAAACATTTCCTTACATGGTTGGCTGACAGTGTCTTGCCCCTCCTCATAACATCGTGTTGATAAACACTGAGAACCCATGTATATGTGTAATGTTTGGGGGCCTTATGTTTACATGATGTGCTGACCTGTGTCCCTGTCTTTGTGTTATTTTTTTATTACATGGTGTCTGTTGTGTGTGTTTTCAATACCTGCTACAAACTAA
>NC_085859.1:57555169-57560169 GCF_034702125.1 Engraulis encrasicolus | reverse complement strand
GTCCCCCACTTCCCTCCTCCCCTAAAAAAGCTTCTTAATTATCACATATCATGCCTCTAACAGCTGTTCTATTCACATTAAAGCACACTAATACCATAACGCCACTGTTGTCATTAAAATAATGGAAAATGATCAATTAGCGTTAATGAATTGCACTTTGACACTTAACCGACTGTTGGCAAATCTAAGTAATGTGTGTACTGCTACTGTTTCATGTGTGAGTGTGTGTGTGTGTGTGTGTGTGTGTGTGTGTGTGTGTGTGTGTGTGTGTGTGTGTGTGTGTGTGTGTGTGTGTGTGTGTGTGTGTGTGTGTGTGTGTGTGTGTGTGTGTGTGTGTGTTTGTGTGTGTGTGTGCGTCCGCGTCCATATCTGAGTGTGTGCGTACTGTATGTGCGTACATGTGCATGTGTGTGTAAGTGTGTGTGTGTGTGTGTGTGTGCATGTGTTTGTTTGTGTGTTTACAACTCTGTGTGTGTGTGTGTGTGTGTGTGTGTGTGTGTGTGTGTGTGTGTGTGTGTGTGTGTGTGTGTGTGTGTGTGTGTGTGTGTGTGTGTGTGTGTGTGTGTGTGTGCATATAATTGTTTGTATGTGTACAATTGTCTGTGTGTGTACAATTGTCTGTGTGTGTGCGTGTGTGTGTGTGTGTGTGTGTGTGTGTGTGTGTGTGTGTGTGTGTGTGTGTGTGTGTGTGTGTGTGTGTGTGTGTGTGTGTGTGTGTTAGTGCATGTGTTTGTTTGTGTGTGTACAATTCTGTATGTGTGTGTGTGTGTGTGTGTGTGTGTGTGTGTGTGTGTGTGTGTGTGTGTGTGTGTGTGTGTGTGTGTGTGTGTGTGTGTGTGTGTGTGTGTGCATGTGCTGGTGGGGTGTGCCGGTGTGATGATTACCATCATTTTAGCCAGACCTTACGCTAACGGATTACCTCCTCTCACTCAGTAATTAAGCAGCAGATTTCCCCATTTCCTGGGCCATATTGCAGGATAAATAAATAAAGCTTTAAACAACCGACAAGCTCGCCCGTTAGGGCTTGAAAGAGAAAAGGAAAAAAAAAAAACCCTCAAAAAATAAAATAAATAAACTACCTGTCAGACAGATGTGTGAGGAGCGATGGTCGTTTTTTAAAAGCGCTAAGTGCAGTCGGTAATTAAAACGCTAAAAAGCAACGGACACTTAGCCATCTGATGGCCTGCTTGAGCTGCTAACACATCCAGCCGCCGCGGTAACGGGCGATCTGACCAATCGGTGGCCGCCGCTGAAAACATCACCATATGGTGGCGGCATAATTGTCCAATTGGAGTTTATAATCCGGTCATTTCAGTCGGTAATGCGGCCCATGTTGTGTCAAGCTGTTTTCCAGCTTATAGGGGGACTGGGGTGAGTGACAAGTAACATATTTGTAAATTAAAAACGGCGCACTTTCATCACCAGCAAATGAAGCTATTTGCAGGCCTGAGCGAGACGGATGATCTAAAGAGGTCAAATGATGATGACTGTTGATGGGGGGGAGCGCAACATGGCGGTGCTTTGTCTTGTGTTGTCACTGGTTGCGGCGGTGCGCTGTGACAATGTGAAACAAACCCAAAATTGCATGTACCTATTTAATTATGTAACTTGTTCTTTGTTTAAAATTACAAGTGTTGAACCTTTTAGACGAGTAGCGCTTTGCCTGTGAGTATTTTATCTTGCATCTTAAGAAAACACTAACAAAAACGCATATTTAAATCCATGCATATTGAAACGTGCACATTTACAAACAAACAAAAAAATTAAGCAAAAATTCTTCACTATTGGGTCAATAAAGATCAGAGGAATGAAAATTAAGTACAAAGACATTTTTTCTCATTTCTTCCTTTCTTTCGTCTCAGCCTCAAAGATCTGGGTGCGAGTCTGCCCGCTTTGTGTCTGATCTGTTCTGAATTTCCTTTTGGACGAGCAAAAAAGAAAGGGAGTGAGAAAAGAGGGAGAGGAGTGAAAGACGTGCTGTGTGTGTGTGTGTGTGTGTGTGTGTGTGTGTGTGTGTGTGTGTGTGTGTGTGTGTGTGTGTGTGTGTGCGGGTGCGTGTGTGTGCGGGTGTGTGTGTGTGTGTGTGTGTGTGTGTGTGCGTGCGCGTGTGTGTGTGTGTGTGTGTGGGTGGGTGTATGGTGTGTGTGTAGGGGTACGGGTGTGTGGGTGTGTGTTGGTGGTGGTGGTGGGGGGTGCCGGTTGGTAGAGTGAGGAGCGAGTGAGGAGATCTGGCAGGGCCGAGTTTAAATATTAACAGCGCACACATGGCCCTCTCCTTGTGCCGAGTCCCTGGTGGATGGGAACAGCAGCTCCTGCACCAAGACAAACAGTGGCCAGGCCAGACATGCTGCAGGGGGTTTACATTTTAATGCGTTTGTTGGTTTTCCAAAATATGCTTCCATCTCTGCCTGGATCGGGGCCCGCACACACGCACGCCGGCTTTTCTCAAAGCGGGCCCTGCCACCAATCTCTCTATCTCTCTCTCTCTCTCTCTCTCTCTCTCTCCGTCTCTCTCTCTTCTTCTCTGTATGCCCAACTGATGCCATCGCTCTTTCCCTGCTTGTGTGTTTGTGTGTACGTATTGTGTGTGTGTGTGTGTAGTGTGCATGCAGTGTGTATGTCTGTGTGTGTAGTGTGTGTGTGTGTGTGAGTTTTGCTCCTTGCACGCCAGATTCAGGGAGCAGGATGCTCTTGGGCATGCCATCTGTAGTAGTTAGCGGTGGTTTAGACTGATAATGTGATCTGGGCTCCCATTGTTCGCCCGCAAAAAGTGGAGAGTCGATGAACCAAAATGATTTTTTTTCCCACATTTTTTTTCAAACAAACAGAAAAAATACAGAAATGTGTTGGTGGTGGGCTGAGATTTATGCTGCCTCGGTCTGAGTTGTGAACTATTCACACTGTGTAGTAATGCCTTGTGGCACAGAGAGCCAAGCTTTCCCGAACATTATTTGAATAAAATAACAAAAAAGGGGGACAACATGCCGCTCCCAAAAATGTGCTAGGCAAGAATGTCAAACAAAGATCGGCCAACTCTGTCCTCATAAGAGAAACTGTCGACACGTACTAACAGGCAGGAGGTCGTCGATCAAAACACACTTCCCTACTCAGGTTCCTCCCCATGTTTTGGAAGTGCATTGCAGGCTTATGTCATTTTGGGAGTCAGCAATTGTGCCCATAAACACAAAGAAAACCCTGACCTCATTCACCCTGGACCAGCCAGCAAGGCAGGAAGGCAGTAGTTAGTTAGCTGTGACTCAGGCCCAAATCTGGCACAGATGCAGAGACACACACACACGCACACGCACACGCGCACGCACACAGACACACAGACAGACACACAGACACACACACACATACACACACACACACACACACACACACACACGTTCTGGGCCAAAGCTTCAGAACTCCAGTTCAGCATGTTTTTTTTGTTTTTTTAAAGGGTCACAGGGGGATGAGGATTCTTCTTCTGAAAAAGAAGGTTCTTCTTCATAAGAAGAAGATTGGAGTTCACCTGTCTTGCTTCCAGTAACCACTTCAGCCGTGTTTGTTACCAGAATGGCCCTTCTACTCCCACTCCCCCCCTCCTTCTCTCTGCATCAGCTCTTGGCATCAGGACCCATTCCTCCAGAGTGCAACTTGGAGGGGTGCCAAACAAGAAGCACTCACTTTAAAAAGGGATGAGGTTGGGAAAGGGGGGCTGTGTTGTGTTGGGTTAGGTTAGGTTGGGATGGGATGGGGGATCTTCAAAAGGCAGCACGCGACACAGAAGATGGCATGGGACCAGGCTAACAGTGGGGGTGGGGGCACGGGACACAAGTCAACGCTGAAGAGTGAGTGAGGTATTGGCAGTGATGGGTTGTTTTCAGACAGACCTCGCGAGGGCTGATGGTGGTGATGTGGGGGGAGAGATGCTTTTAATTTATCCCCATTAAGTCCTGTTCATTGTTTCCAGAGCTGTGACCAAAAAGCATAACCAAAGGCAAATGGCATTTTTTTTGCTCAGTCAAAGAGACACTGGTTGTCACAAAGGCATGGTGCAATGAGCTCTTGAAGAGGCATACAAAGATTTCTTGTGAATACAATTTAGAGTGTTGCTTAAGTTGTCATAGAGGATGAATGCAACTTGATATCAAAGCTAAGAAGTACCACTTCATCCCCAGTCATTGCTTCATTTGTATTAACAAGTGCCGAAGCGCCATGGCACAATAACAGAACCAAATATTTACAGACTGTACGGCAGGACAAATGAGTTCAGTGGCCATGCCAGGTCAAGCCAGCAGCGTTTCAGCATTTCATTGTTTATGTGTTGCAAGAGCTACAGAATCCCACTGGCTGAGGCGTAATAGCGATACAATATTACAGATCATGATGTTTCACTATTTCCATGATGAAGCAATTAGAGAATTATAATGTTTACATGTTTCAGTTTTACAGAATAATAGTTTTCCAACACTAATGGCTGAGGATACCAAAGATGTAAAGCAAGGGTATGCAGACCTTTACTGCTACAGACTGCATATACAAAATTGCAAGCAGCCAAATGCCAACACAAACCTAAAAGAGGTATTTCATTTGATGAGTTGAGGGGAAAAATATATATCATATCTAGACTACAAAATATTTAAATTGAATGTTAGACAAGTTCATGGAAAACCAACTGCTCACTCATCAAGAAAATGAAAAAAAGATAGTTGATGAGCTGCATAAAAGTAAATGTCAGGTGGTAGTTCACCCACAGGTCATCAGCCCATATACATAAACAAATATTGCTTCATGGCCCATTGGGTTTTTTAATTGTGTTAAATTGTGCTAACCAGTACAATCCTGAAGAAAACTGTATTCTGAATATGTGTAAAACAAAAGGTCAAAACAAAGGGACAAAACACACACAAATAATTGTATAAATCTCTATATAAAATGATGAAGTCATATGTAAGGTGTGCATTACTTTGGCCAACATTCAGGTCGTTTGGTATTGTCCTGAACTGGATCAC
>NC_085859.1:57540169-57550169 GCF_034702125.1 Engraulis encrasicolus | reverse complement strand
GTGTGCGTGTGTCTGTGTCTGTGTGCGCGCGCGCATGTGCGCTCTTGCGTGCGTATGACGACCATGCTTACTTAGGAGACTATGAATTCCCTGTTAGCCTGTTAGAAATTCAGCATGTGCGACATTCATGACATGTACACACATAATGGCTATATTTTATCATTGTGTGTATTTTATGTCTGTGTGTGTACATGTGTTTCAAGAAAGTGTGTGTGTGTGTGTGTGTGTGCGTGTGCGTGTGCGTGTGCGTGTGCGTGTGTGTGTGTGTGTGCGTGTGCGTGTGCGTGTGTGTGTGTGTGTGTGTGTATATCTGCAAAAGACGGACAGCTGACATGACAGCCCCGCTCTCAGAGCCCTCATCAAAACTTCCCCAAATTAACTCGGCGACTCTCCGTGCCCTGCCAAGTTGCGGCATTTCGGTTAAAAGCTCCGACGAGCAGATTCACGGTCGTTTCAGTCACATGTCACAGTGACACTAAGCCAATCAGACGTAGGCATCTCAATCAGCGAGCCCAGCGCAGCATTCCCCCATCCCAGCCCGCCCGCCTGCCTGCCTGTCCGCCTGCTTCCAGAGAACGGGAGTCGACATGGCGTCACGGACGTAACTACGGAACTGGCAGATGTTCGAGTAGATGGAGGAGGAAGAGGAGGATGAGGAGGAAGATGAGGAGGGGCTGGATCACTCTGGGCCCTCTTGACAAGGGAAAAACTCGGAGATGGCGACAGGACGGACGGATAGAGACAACGGCACTCTCAAGAGTCACTGGAGACGCCTGTGGAAGCATCTAGAAACTTTTTTCTTACCTCCCTCCACCACACTTCTCTCTCTCTCACTCTCACAACCAGAATCACTTTGGAGACTAGCAGTCCCCTGTTACACTTACAGAATTGTAACATGTCCGACATGTGAACACATAATGTACATATACATGTGTGCTATCATTCTGTGTGCGATCACTCGTGTGTGTGTGTTTATGTGTGTGTGTGTGTATGTGTGTGTATGTGTGTGAATGTCTGTGCTGGTACACTTCCCTGCTTTTACAGTATGTCAGATGGGGCACGGGGCGGAGGGATGGACATGCATGCGCTCGGTTCGGAGTGACAAGGAGCGCTTGTGATGTGTTGCAGCTGGCCGTGGTGACAGCCGCCGTTGCTAATGGCTTGGGAATCTTTTTCCTTAAAGATGCGGAAATGAGGGCCGTGAATTATTGAAGGGCCCGAGTGTTTGTGTACACCAGCTGCCAGCTGAACATGAACAGCTTTTCTTTCGCTTCCTCCTCTACTCATTCCCCCTTTCCCCCCTCTCTCTCTCTCTCTCTCTCTCTCTCTCTCTCTCTCTCTCTCTCTCTCTCTCTCTCTCTCTCTCTCTCTCTCTCTCTCTCTAACTCTGTGTGTGTGTGTGTGTGTGTGTGTGTGTGTGTGTGTGTGTGTGTGTGTGTGTGTGTGGGTGGTGGAACTACAAACAGCATTCCACGAGTACTTTTATAGCATTATTGTTATGAAGCAATAGCAAAACACATTGCCCCTCCGTAATGTTTATGCATGTATCTGTGCAAACAACTCTAACATACACTATTTGTGTATACATGCAAATACAGGGTACTTGTGCTAATGCGTTAGCATCACAACCATGACCAGAGTGTAGACCAGATTTGAGGCCTATACGTATTGCTAAATCACAGTATTACAGCAGGATACACATAGTGTCACAAAAAAAACTGACTGAACAGACAAATCCACCTCACATACACACACCAAGGAACACATGCATAGAAAGATCCAAAGCACCCCCTCTCCACACACACACAAACACAGAGACACACACACTCCTCAATCTACACAGTAACTGTAAGCTTTCCTTATTTTTTTCTGAGGAAAATTTCAAACATTTTACTCTGCATTGTGGAACTTTCTGAGAAAGTATATAATTACTTAATATTCTGTAAAAGACTATGGCAAAATATCTCTTTCTCTCTCTCTCTCTCTCCCTTTCTATCTCTCTCTCTCTCTCTCCCGTTCTATCGCTCTCTCTCTCTTTCCCTCTCTCTCTCCCCTGTGAGTGCATGATGGGCAGGTGTCACTAGGTGACAGACCCCCCATTGTTATCTTTTGTCCTCCACCCCCAGGTTGTCAAAACCTAGGTGAAGACATGCACCAACTCTGTCCTGACCCCCCTCCCTTTCCCTAACCTGTCCTCTCACCCGTTCAATCATCTCCAAACGACCGTCACTCCAACCCCCATCACACACACACACACACACACACACACACACACACACACACACACACACACACACACACACACACACACACACACACACACACACACACACACACACACACACACACACATACCCCTCTCTTCCTTGTGTCCCCAGCTCTCCAGGGGTACCGCTCGGCCTTGCTAATGTGTGTGTGCATGCATGTGTGTTTTTGTAAGGTGGTGGTGATTTGTGGATGTGTGTGTGTGTGTGTGTGTGTGCATGCGCGCACGTGTGTGTGTGTGTGTGTGTGTGTGTGTGTGTGTGTGTGTGTGTGTGTGTGTGTGTGTGTGTGTGTGTGTGTGTGTGTGTGTGTGTGTGTGTGTGTGTGTGTGTGTGTGTGTGTGTGTGTGTGTGTGTGTGTTTGTGTGTGTGTGATGGGGGGTAACAGATGCCCCCCTCACACTCAGTTTAGCCCCAGCAGCTGTCGCCACAGATGAGGCTTCCTGCTCGCCCTCCATGAGGACCCACGAGGAAGACGATAAGAGCAGAGAAGAGCAGAGCAGAACAAGGAGAGGAGGAAGAGGAATGGGGGAAGGAGGAGAGGAAAAGAAAAGGAGGATGAGAGGAAGACGACGAGAGCAGAGAAGAGCAGAACAGGGAGAGGAGGAAGAGGAAGGAAGGGGGGGAGGAGAGGAAAAGAAAAGGAGGATGAGAGGAAGACGACGAGAGCAGAGAAGAGCAGAACAGGGAGAGGAGGAAGAGGAAGGAAGGGGGGGAGGAGAGGAAAAGAAAAGGAGGATGGGAGGAGGACCGTAAGGGAGGTGAGAGAACAGATGAGTGCAGAACCAGCTATGAGGACACACAAAGCAGAATGGAAAGACCAGGAGGAGGAGAAGAGGAAACAGGAGAGGAGAGGATGAGAAGGATGAGGAGAGGACCATAAGGGCGGTAGAACAGAGGAGTGCAGCAACAGCTATGAGGACACAAAAGGAAGAGCAAAAAAATCTGGAGGAGGACGGGAAAAAAGAGGAGAATGAGCGGAGGAGCATAAGGGAAGTGATCAGACGAGTGTAGAACCAGCTACGAGGAAACGCAGAGCAACACAGGAACACTAGGAGGAGTAGAGAAAAGAAGAGATGGGTGAGAGGTAAGGGAGAGGAGGGTGAGAGAAGGAGCATAGAGGAGGTGATGGAACAGAGGAGTAAGAACATCAGGCTACGAGGACACTCTGATTCCTGGACATGCCTTCTGCCCCACGCGTGTCCGGGCCCCATCGGGAGGACACTCCAGCTTCTTTGGAGCGCCATTAGCCTACATTTCAGAGCTGCGGCTGCCAACAGGCTGGGAATGGGAGAGTAGAAATATGGGGGGGGGGAGATTGTGTGCTTAATTGTGTGCACACGTCTAATGTTGCTTGACAGATTAGGGCAGGCCAATGAGGGAGGGACTCATTGTTGACTTGAAGACCTCAAGACTTTCGTTTCCATTATACGTACAGTAACAGACCTCTGGGCAACGGAACTGTGGGAAGGCCACAAAGGTACAGAGAGGGGATAGGAATGGGTTGGGGTGACAGAGAGATGGGGGTGGTTACTTAATGTGTGCATTTTTTTGCAAGTGCAAGTGGTATTAAAACAGATCCCTAAATAGCGAGACCAAAAAGATCCAAATATAATGCTATCAAAGTGTCTCCTCCATGGCTCAATGTGAGCTATTGCATTCAATCCTACCATCCATTCTCACATTCTCAACAGTGGCAAGTTTTAATAAGGGAAGGGAAATCCAACACATTGGACCTTTAATGTGTACAAAGTTACCTGTCTGTAAGGGGCAAATTACACGAGGGTCGATAATAAAATTACTGCGTTATCACTAGCTGTTCTTCCAGGGCTCCTCCATGGTTAGCAACGCTAATGGAGCAGTGATTAAGACCCAAGTGGTCATTCCAACCCCACTGTGACAACTGAACCTATCTACCATGGCCTGCCAGTGACCTCCACGAGTGTAACTGTATAACATTGCTGTAAATACCACTGTGGGTGTCTGCTAGATTGATGGTGATGATGGGGTGGGGGTGGGGGTGAGGGGGGTGCTCATTAACGGGGGCCTGGGCTAAAGCTAGGCTAATGCATAAGTTCTCCACCATCTGTCTCTTATAGTCTTATCATTGTTTAATGAATCCTTCCCTGTCTGAACGAATTTCCCTCCTCAAGGAGATAAAAAGAGGGGGAAAAATGACAAGGGGATTTTGTGGGGAGATGGCAATTCCAAGGGCTGGGGATATAGTGTAAGTAGGCAGCACGGTTTCCCTCAGGTACCGGCTAGCTCCCCCCCACCCTTACTCGCAGCGAGCGGCTCACGTAGCGCACACTTAGCCATATTTAAGAGCAGATGATGCCTAAACGGCAACGGCTTGGCGGACAGCCAAATGCTAATCTTCGCATCACTTAGCACCCCACTTCTGACAGTGTTGCTCTGATGTTGAAGGAAGAGAGAGAGAGAGAGAGAGAGAGAGAGAGAGAGAGAGAGAGAGAGAGAGAGAGAGAGAGAGAGAGAGAGAGAGAGAGAGAGTTGTAAAAAAGACAGGCTCAGACGACAGCAGATTGAAGGCTTCTTTTTGAGCAATCGCAGATGATTCGGTGAGATTTTTGAGCGGCGGTAACGTTCCTCTCAGGTGAGCAGGCGGAGGTGAGTGACAGTGGTAGGTGTAAAGCAGGTGTGTGTGGAGGAAATGGGTAGCAGTGGCTGTGGTGGTGATGGGGGAGGGGGGTGATTGGCTTGTGTGCGAGGGGCACAGATGGAGGAAGAGAGGGAGAGAGGGATCGACAGAGGGAGGGAGGGAGGGAGGGATGGTGGGACAGAAGAAAAGGAGAGAGGGAGGAGGAGGAAGAGGAGGAGTGTGGTGGCAGCTTAGGCGCAGGCTGCAGGTGGCTGGCAGAGCTGTGTGCCCGCCGCTGCCGCTGCTGCCGTGAATTATTTACACGGGACCAGAGGCGGAGGGATCAGACGCATCTGTCGCACATCCTTTTAACCCACCCTTCCCTTCCCTTCCCTTCCCTCCCCTCCCTCCCCTTCCCTTCCCTTCCCTTCCCTTCCCTCGCCTCCCTCCCCTTCCCTTCCCTTCCCATCCCACCATCCCGCTCCTCTCCCACACCATACATCCACACACCACCCAACACCATCCTCCCCACCAACCTCCCAACAGATGTGTTTACTCGCCGTTCATAGCAGCTAAGCACTTAATGGGTCACAGGCCCAAGCCAAGAGTTAATTAAGCAAGGCTTTTAAAATGGCCACCTTGTAGCGGAGATGGCTCTTTTTTTGTTTATGATGCTGTACATTATGCACTAAGTGGTTTATAATAAGCCGAAGAGAACAATCAGTGAAGGGGACGAGCGGTATGTTGTGTGTACATAATGCACACACACACACACACACACACACACACACACACACACACACACACACACACACACACACACACACACACACACACACACACACACACACACACACACACACACACACACACACACACACACACACACACACACACACGCGCGCGCGCCTATGTGTGTATGTCAGCATTAAATAGTCGTTCAAAGGCGTTAATGTAATTTACACTGTTGTTATTGGTGGTCTCAATATCGGACCTTTGCTGCAATGCATCACCACCGTCTCACAACAACATGAATATTCAACATCGCATTCAGTACAATATTACAATTTCATCTCATGTGCCTATAGGTTATATAAGTATTAGAAAAAGGTATGCCATTAAGTCTTAAATCTATTGCTCCAAAAGGTGAGTAGAGTCGTGTGCTCTGTTCTTGCTCTTTTCACTTAAAAATAATAAGGGATCTTGCATTCCAAATGCTTATATCCACGCCTCCATGTTGTACTTACTGTATGTTACACTGCATTGATGTGCCAAGTGCTACAAACTGACCATGTGTAGTGAAGGCTACTCCCTTTTGCTACATCATGTGTCATCAGCCGAGGATGATTCGGTCATGCTTTAGATCCAGAACAGGCTCTTGAAACTATGGAGGGCGTGTGTTTCTTCTGCATCTGCAGAATACTGCAACAATAACTCCTAAGACCAGTGCTGGAAATACAACTACTGGATAGCAAAAAATGAAAATGTCCCCTAGGAGTATAGGCTGATATTTAACTTTTAAGTAATTACTTTACCCAGTTATATATGAAAAAACACACATTTCAAACTCAAATACAGCAGAGGTTCGGAATCCCAGGCGGTCCAGAGAGCATTGCAAGTGGGTCCGTTAAAAAGCTTTTTTTCAACACAGTTCACAAAAATGCTGAAACAGTCGACCCGCATTTAACAAAAAAGGTTTGCTACAGGCCCTACTGTTGCATTAAAAATGACTATTTAAATCAAATGGGGTAGCTGAAATTGGTGAGATTAGGAGGGAGTCCGGGCCGAACATTTTTAAGAGCCACTGACATAGGGGACTGTAATTCTGCATGTAATGTATGTTCCCTGTACGTACAGCCAATGTGCAATGACTGAGATGTAGTGTTAAGTGTGTGAAGTAAGAGGAAATAGAGGAGGTGGGACTCACTCATCCACTTCCTGCAGTACGGGCGCCGGACACGTCATGTAATATTCCTTCACCACTGTTGGCACCTCATCTGGAAACATTAAATAGAGGAGAGAGAGAGAGAGAGAGAGAGAGAGAGAGAGAGAGAGAGAGAGAGAGAGAGAGAGAGAGAGAGAGAGAGAGAGAGAGAGAGAGAGAGAGAGAGAGAGAGAGAGAGAGAGAGAGAGAGAGAGAGAGAGAGAGAATGATGGAAAGCAGAAAAGAGGACAGTTGGTAGAAGAATGAGAATGAGTGACAGAGTGATGAGTGAAGACATAAAAAGAGAGTCGTAGAAAGAGGGAAGGAAAGAGAGAAAGGTTGTATGGGTTACTGGACTATGAACTTGTTTCCAGATGTGCAACACTGCAGTCGTGTGCTGTGTGCGTGGGATGTGGACTGTGACTGTGATGTGTGTATATGAGACAGAGAGAGCGGGGGGATGAAGAGAGAGAGAGAGAGAGAGAGAGAGAGGGAGAGAGAGAGTGTGTGTGTGTGTGTGTGTGTGTGTGTGTGTGTGTGTGTGTGTGTGTGTGTGTGTGTGTGTGTGTGTGTGTGTGTGTGTGTGTGTGTGTGTGTGTGTGTCTGTGTCTGTGTGTGTGTGTGTTACTGGCCAGATCCTGACTGAGTCATGGAGGGAGCCAGGGCCGGGGTTCAGCAAGGGACAGCTAGCTGCCATGAACACACACACAACAACAAATCCTAAAATGGGAAAAATGTGTGTGTTCTAAGGAATGAGGGTGACAGCAGTTTATGTAAACGCTATCAGAAGAAGAAATGACAATAACAAACTGTAAAGAAAGCATGTAATAAGTAAAGTAAAGCAAATTGTGTAAAGTAAGTCAGTTTATTCAAGTAGTAGCTAAATTTTATTTATGAAACACATTTAAAAACAATGCAAACTGACTAAAGTGCTATACAGTGTCTGACTGAGAAAAGTACATGAGCAACCTTTTCAGTAGATCGGCCACTACTGTCACACGTACTGTATGTGCAGTAAAAGGAATACACTGTTAATTAAACACTGATTTTGTTTACAGTTTGAATGTAAGAATCCATCCACAGTGCAAGGGTGCAGTAACATCCTCATCTCCTTACCAAATGAGAGTGCTGTTGGGTTGTTGACTTGTGTTGTTGACTGACTGTTGTTTTTTTTCTTTCGGAATAACCTCTATCCTCCTTCCAAAAGCATTGTTTGCTCTTGGCGTGCCTTTTCTTAGCATGTCTGTTTTGCATTGCGTAGCTGTTGCATGCTGGATAGGCCAGGTGTGTGCAAACAAAAGGCAGCCCAGGGGCCAGTGATCCTTTATGTCCCCCCCAGTCTCTGTCTGCCTGTCTCTCTGTTTGCATGAGCTCACGTCAGGGAGGATTGCAGGTGCTTCGACTTGCCTTCATTCCTCCTGTTGAGGCATGGAGTATAAAGAGGCTGACGTGTGAATGGGAGGGCATGTGGGAGCCACATGTGTGCCTGTGTGTGTGTGTGTGTGTGTGTGTGTGTGTGTGTGTGTGTGTGTGTGTGTGTGTGTGTGTGTGTGTGTGTGTGTGTGTGTGTGTGTGTGTGTGTGTGTGTGTGTGTGTGTGTGTGTGTGTGTGTGTCTGTGCGCGTGCAAGTGCCTGTTAGCATGCATTCAACATTTGTGTGTGTGTGCGTGCGTGCGTGCGTGCGTGATTTCTGCATGACGCATGAGAGACTGAGCCATGCTGAGCCACTGAGCCACACTATGTGTGTGTTTATGTGAGCGTTTATGTGCCACGTGTGTATGTGTTTGCGCATGCATGTGTGCTGCGTGTGAGTGTGTGTGTGCTATATGGAAAAAAGTGTGCAATAATTAAAAGCTCCCTGTGATGTGGCAAACGGAGGGGCAGGGTGTGAGATAAAACCTGGAGCGGCTGCAGCGGGAGCCTGTGTGAGCGTGACGACTCACGCTGGGCCACTAGCGCAGCACGCAAACATGTTACTACCTGTAGCTGTAGTGTAGCATAGCATACTGCATATATTTACATGTCTCAATACACACACGCTACACTTTGCAACGAAGCTCTTCATATCCACACTACCTGTAATGGCAGTCTTGTATGCAGCACCGCTTTACATGTGTCAATACACACATGCTAGCTGTAGAATTAGTCTAGATTAGTGTATGCGTTTACCTCCCTAAATATGCTTAGCGCTCTGCTTTTAGTGTGTTAGTCTGTATTTCCACAGAAGATGGCTATGGACCACTACTGCAGCACACACGCTACCTGCAGCAATCGAGTATGCAGCATGGACTTACATCTCTCAATATACACATTCTATGCTACACAGACACACAGACACACAGACACACAGACACAGACACAGACACACAAACACACCGACACACCCACAGACACACACACACACAGACACACTGACACAGACACAGACACAGACACAGACACACACACACACACACACACACACACACACACACACACACACACACACACACACGCACACACCGACACACACCGACACACACCGACACACACCGACACACACACACACACACACACACACACACACACACACACAGACACAGACACACACGAGTCGCATGACCTTGATGCTCTGGACACTTGACAAGACTGTACAACACGCATCCTGAGGGATGTGGCAGCTGGCCTCATCACAACCACATTAAAAGGAAAATGAGGAAAATACAAAATGGAGTTAGTCTTATTTTTAGCGGGCGGTGGAAAGATCCGCGCGGGGGCTTGATTGATGGTTCACAGTGGTCTCAGTCATCTGCCACCAGATGCTTATCAAATGATTGTACTGCAATGCCCTGCACTCACAGCTCAAAATAGAGCAAGTCGTGAAAAATTATGGCAATGAAACAAAAACGGCATAGTAACTATGATACAAAGTGAGCAAGAGAATAGTTAGCCACGTCATCACATGAACAGCTCTCACTTTCTAGAAAATTCCATATTCAGCTGTGCGTTTGGTTTTGGGGTTTCTCTTGTTGGCTGATAGCGTTGCGATAAAGAGAGCTGCCTGCTAGTGCAGAGGCCAAAGCCAGAGTGTGGCAGGAAAGGGAAGTCTCCACTTCATCGCAGCGCGGATGCAGATGAACTTCCTCATTCAGGCAAACGGTACACACCACTGGCCCTCACAAACCACCTCTACTACCTCATGGCCTGGCAAAAACATCAGGTCATAAAACCAGT
>NC_085859.1:57522669-57535169 GCF_034702125.1 Engraulis encrasicolus | reverse complement strand
AGAGAGAGAGGGAAAATGGATGTGAAAAGAAGAAAAGGCATATGAACAGGCGATGAAGAGAGATGGGAAGAAGCAGAAAGAGAGAAGAACTGAAAGACAAAGAGCGAGAGAGGGAAAGACAGGAGAAGTAGAGAGAATGACGGAGCTGCACAGATGACCTCAAATCCTAGAAATCCCAGCATCGAGGCACAGCAGGCAAAGTCATCCAGGCTCCAAAATTACTAATCACCAGAGAATGCCTGCGAGTTGTGAGGGCCCTGCGAACCATTTGGCCAGAAACAAAGAAGAAACAAGAAAGAAAAAAACAGCCAAGCTTGATAGAGCATAGATTTTTTTTCTTTTTTGTTGCTGTGCTGTTCAGTTCCAGTTAAGTCAAAAACCCTCAGCAGAGATCTCACTTACCTCCTCCAAGGTCAGACATCTTGTCTCTTCCAGAGAATAAGTCTTATGTACCTTCCCCGGTGAGTGTTGTTGCACTTTTTTTCTTCATATGCGACTCACATTCAACAAAGATTTGCCTGTTTTTGCTACAAGCTGTACATGGGCTGAGGAAACACAGCCACACCTACATAAACAGCCATGGGTTTTCTTGAGGGGGCCGGCTCCCTTGGTGTTCATGCGGTCCCTGACAAATACATAGCTGTATGTGTGCACCAGAGTCGCACAGCAAGCCAGGCCTGTGCAGTAGGTCTGACACCTACACAGAGCCTGGACTTTGGCAGCAATTACACACTATCCACAGACAGTCTGTGTAGGCTTGTTTACACTAAACCAATAGCAAAACATTTGTCTCTCCCACAAAGTCGACAAACATTTTTTGTGGCTAAAGCTTTGTTTGGTGTTCTGCACAGGAAGCATCTTGGAATCATCAGCTGTACACGTTGATTTCTAACTGGTGCTTTTCGTAAAAACATTGCACACAACTTTGCAAATGATTATAGATTTATTTAACTGTTCCGCTAACCATCACGAAGATTAAATTGGCAAAATTTACGTTGTTACAGGTTCAGTCTGTTAAGCTAACAGTGGTACATGATTTGTGGCAAAGGCAATAGTTACTGTGTTCAAATCTCTTTCTCATATGAAACATAATATTTACCTTTTAATTACAGTATTATTTGCATGTACATGTGCCTATGTCTCCAAGTAGTTTTGGTATTTTGTTAACGCTTTAATGCTTTGATTCACAATTGCATACATAGTCGCTTGAATAATTGGTGATGGTTTACTATTAAAATGCAGCTGTCAAGCACCCAAGCACCAAGCGTGATAGAATGAAATGTTTTGGGGTAGCTAGTAACTTAAGTTCACATTCTTAGGATAGTGGTTATCGCATGCTAATCTTGTTTGTATATGAAGATGAGATATGCTTTATTAGATGGTGTATTTTTTACCATGCAACGTCTTCACTGTTTTGTTGCATGTTTTGTTTGTTAAATGGTATGATGCTCCCATTAAAATATAATGCTCCTATCAGAAAAATGAGTGGTTGAGTTCCGCCACCTTCCCCTGCTTCTAACTTGTGTCCCAATAAACACAAGATACACAAGATGTGTATTTTCATGTACTCATGAATTCAAGAATTCATAAGTAATAAAAGTTTTTTTGCTCAAAAATGCCCCAAAAAGGTCAAAAGAAAATGTAGAAAAAGTAGACAAGGTCTCCACCATGTAATTCAGATCTCCCCAGCAACACCTGTTTATACGTTCGCAAAATCCTAACCTACTCCTAACCCTTTCATGCAGATGAGATCACTATTTGCTGTAACTGCTTAAGTACATCATAACATTTCTATGAAATGAAATTGTCGAGAGTCTATAATTGATTAAGAGATGGTCAATACCACTTTGATGACAATGAGGTTGTTACAACCACTCAAGCCTACATGAAAAGGCTTAAGCTTAGGTTATGCAGATGCATTTCATTGTTATTATTTTCAAATTGGCGGGTGTTCTAAGTAACCCCTGACCCAATGCTGCCATGCTGCTGATAGCGGGCTGCCATGCTGCCGTCAAACTCCCATGTGTGAGAAGCATTCACATCACATCTCCAAATTCTAACTGCATTAGAATTTGCTGAAACCGCATTCGAGCTTGAGCATTCTTTTTATTGGACAGTCTCCCCATGGATGGGGCCAGAGACAAGAGGAAGTGCACATTCTCGTCTGGTATTTTGTTATACACATCGATAACAGATTGTTGGAATGCGGCCAGGGGTGCAGTAGATGTGAGCCTGGGTTTCCCATGTCCTCTTTTGTGGACTTTTGCTTCTTTGCGATCTAAAGCTTCTTTGGGAGGTGAAGGAGCATACCCCATTGGCAGCAGCATGGCCTGCAGAAAACATAACAATACATTATCTCCAATTAATCTAATCATGTGTAGTGAGTTGAATGGTAATCAGTTGAGTTTATGTCCAGAGTTCTCGTTCCCTTGTTCTATAGATCCAACCTTATTTCATGTACTGCTACTAACTGAATGAAATGATACAGCAATGCTATCTCAAGATATATTTCTGATGGTATGCCATTGCCCAAAAAAGAGCCAAAACCTCAAATCCAGACTCCAGGTTAGGCCTTGATGTTTGTTTACACATGTTCGTTTACAGAAATCGTCTAAAAGGATATGTGCAGTGCTACGTAGCATTTTCACATTATGAGAAATGCTTACTTACCGGTTCATTTTAATTTATTTCTTGTGGAAAGTTCTGTATACACATATTTTGTGAAAAACCTGTGAAAGACTTATCTGCACAAAACCACATTGTGCTGCTTCACATCTGCCTAGCAAGGTCATTAGAGGGTAAGGGTTGGTAGAGAATAAATTGTCATTGTGATAGGGAAAACCCTTGTCAACCCAGTCATATATGACCTCATGTGGAAAGACTACTACCTGAGCCAAAATGCACACTTCAAAGCCTGGGGGTGTAGCTTTACGTTGCAATGCCAAATATTTATCTGTTGTCTGTCGATATCATATACTGATAAACATACAGACTAATTAATTTTGGCATGAGACATCTGATTTTGTTGGTCAAGTTAAGATTCAAGTACAAAAGCCATGTTGAGTCCTGTTGAATACAGAACTAACTAGGTGAGTCAGTGTTTGGGAGAGAATAAGGCCTGAAATGTGTTTGCTAAATTGCACTTACACTCCCTCTAAAGATGATTCCAAGGAAATTCTGGAAGGGTAAAAACCTCATGTTTATTTGACAGTTATTTTCCATTTCAGGAATTAACTAAAACTGCTTTGAAAATGATATTGTGGGAACATTTTTGGATTCAGGCCCTGGGGCCCTTTCCAAGTGAAAGCCACAAAAAAGTATTTTTGTTGTGCTGACATCATTAATAGCTATCAGCTCTGACCTTAAAATACGCTTTTTTTTTTTTAGAAGACAGAGACGCTCTATTTACATAAAAGGAGTGTTATATGTCAATTACATACAGAGGTGCATCTTGCCACCAGGCAAGGCAGGCAGCCGCGTGGGGCCCCCAAGCCCCTAGATAGTGAATAACAGCCCATACTGTACTACGGTAGTGGTGATTTTGGTTAAATTGTTCACTCTTTTGCATTTTCGCTTTGGGCCCTTCCTGACCCTAGAGTCACCTCTGACTACATAGCATAGTAGTTCAGTGAACTACAGTTGATGAACTAGTTCATATTTTGGGTGGACGTGAACTGAAGGCACACTATTTACTGCCTGATGAACGAGTTCATTCTGGTACCTGCAAACAAACTACACGCGTCCTCATTTGATTAGGTGCCACATTTCCTTAGTGTTCCAGGTGAAAAAAACAGCCAAGCCCAGCCAAATACAAGCTCTAATAATATAAGATGAAAGTTAACGCATATAGTTTGGCTGCTCTGATAGAAAATAATTGCTGCCTGAGCTATGAACTAAGAATTATGAACTAGAATCTTTTTGGAACTATGAACAAACTATCAACTATAAATAATAATGAATTATGAACAAACTAGTTCCATTTGAAATATGTGAACAGAACTTTGAACTAGATCCTGTAGAAAATGAACTTTCCCAAAACTGCATATATAGGGTCAGGTTGTGTGGAATATACAGTATGTTCTTCTTGGAAAGAAATCCAAGTGTGTGTGTGTGTGTGTGTGTGTGTGTGTGTGTGTGTGTGTGTGTGTGTGTGTGTGTGTGTGTGTGTGTGTGTGTGTGTGTGTGTGTGTGTGTGTGTGTGTGTGTGTGTGTGTGTGTGTGTGTGTGTGTGTGTGTGTGTGTGTGTTACAGCTGAAGACGTACTGAGGTGACGATATCTTTAAGGGCTTTGAATCCTCCATGCACCGCAAAGACGTGGGCCTTAGAGTCTGCAACGTCCGCCAGCTACAGGAGTGAGAGAGAGAGAGAGAGCAAGAGAGAGAGAGAGAGAGAGCAAGAGAGAGAAAGAGATAACAAATCAACCCCAAAAGCAGACCCTCCCTGCAACATGGACATGTCCCAAATCGGCCAGCCCTTCTGTGGAACTACGCCAAGCTCAAAAGCTGCTGACCGCTTTCTCCTCCTCCTCCTCTTCCTCCTCTTCCACCTCTTCCACCTCCTCTTTCCCCACTCCTCCTTCTCTTCATCTCCCCCCTCCTCTCTATCTCTCTGGGCGGTTGCCACAAGTGGAGCAAGCCTCAGACCAACTCAGCACTAACAGCTCGTCCCCGGGGAGTCTCGTTTCAACACACTGCGTATCCTCTGGAGATTTGTTTGGGCAAACAGCTTGCCCTCGTAAACTTGTTCCCTTGTAGGATGAGATAGCGGTGGAATTAACTCCCCAAATAGACTCGGAGTCTAGTGCTACCAAGGCCAAGTTCAAAAGAGAAGGTTTTTTTCATTCGTTTTAACCAACTGAACCAATTAAATGAACTGTTTCATTGAACCAAAAAAATAACAAAGTACACACATATTTTCCAGCAATGTACATCCTAATTTTCTATTAGGCTATAATATAAAAGTGTGCTGATGTTGTTTTGTTCATGTGTTGTGTGGTTTGTTTACCTGGTTTTCATCAAAGTCCTTGATGCCAACACAGTATACCCGTGCACCCTGGAACTTTGCCTCCTGAGCCTATAACACCAACAGAACAAAATGCCCTTTAGAAGGAAGACATAGATGACATCAAGATATCCCGTACTCAGTCCATGCAGTCATGTCCTATGGGAAGATGTAAAGCTCGCAAACCTGCCAAACCTCTGACCATTCGAGGCATTCAAAATTGAATTAGTCCATGCACCTATTAGACATTGTTAATTATGAAGAATAACTGAAAAGGAAGGACAACACGCTGTTCAAAGCGCTGTTCAAAGCCTAGCAGTGCTTTCCTTCCTTTTGAACGTATATTGCAGCCAGATGACTTAGCAACCAGTTACTTGAAGTGTTATATGAAATGTATTCATTAGTAGCTTCTTTGTGCAGATGGGTCCATCGGTGGACGCGTCCACACTTTGCTGGAAAGATTCAACAAGAGTCTTACGTACTTCATTAAGACTTTGTCATTACAATTATGAGGACAATAAGGTTACAACAAAGGCTAAGGGCAAAGGGTTTAAAGATATCCAGCCTCTCCTCCCGGCACTGTCCTCAGTTGTTTGTACCTTCTCAATAGTGAGGTCCAGGATGTAGGGGCTCAGCTTGCCGTCCGTCAGGGCCACGATGATGCTGGCTGACTTCTTCTTCTGAGCTTTCATCTGCTCCACAGCCTAATGGGTGCACAACACATCAGCACACGGAGACACACAATATATATTACACATTTTTCCTTTCACAAAAAACATGTGTGAACACTTATCATTGTCACTATTCTTTTTTTACCATTAGCACAAAATGATTGTGCATCTCTTGGCATACCTATGTACGCCATGTGTTATAAGAATACTGACTGATTGTGATGGTCTGCTGGTTAGCAATTAGGATTTGTAAAAAAAAAAATCTGGCTGGACATGTAACTCCTGCTTCTGCAACCTGATCAAGGCACTTAACCCCAACCTGATCTCGGGGGACATTACTATGGATATGAGAATCTCACATAACAAAATACTATTATTATCATGGTTTATACATATGTATATGCTGATTTTCAGCATTTTATGCAATACAACAGCACTTGTGATGCTGCCTTTTCTGATATTGTGCTACTGTATGTTTGTCTTTACCGTGTGCTGTATGTCTATATAATATATAATATAATATGAGCTTAAATTCAATTAACTAAGAGTGCTGCCTGAAAAGGCACTTTCATTTTCTTCTAACTGTTTTTGCCATTAGCAGAGTGAATCTTTGTTTAGCATAGCTGCTACAGCAAACTGCCATAGTGACTGTTGGGCCGACAGAGGAGGGGTCACATACGCCCTGTGCACGACAAAACAGGCAGTGACCTGGATCAGCCTCAAGACATCATCTCTGTCTGAGGATAAACAGATGGATATCTCCAGTTCAGCCAGTTCAGCTACTGAACTTCAGAGGAAAAGAAGCTCATATAATATGTCTGCTGCTTTGGCATGCTTCCCTGACTGAGATACAGTCATTCAACTTGACTTGTCAAGACCTTTCCATTAATTGTTAGGACATTTTGGTGTATATATCAGACATCAGTCATCCTTTTCATGACATATATGTCCAACCTTTTGCCTCAAGTTTTAAACCTTTTGAAAAGTTTCTTTCCAGATGTGACATGAGAGGATGTGATTTCCATGGCCCCCTGGTAACCTGAGAGTGTAAGTCAAAACCAAGTTTAAGTTCAAGCTTAAGGGAAAATATTAAATCTCATTTAAATTAATTTAAAGGAATTACCATATCACCAAGAAAATGCTGTTTTGTAGTATTTTTGGGCTTTTCATCCGTTTATTTTGACAGGACGATGAAGACGTGACAGGACAGTAGTGTGGGGGAGACAGATGGGTATATGGTATGTGCTACATGGTGCAAACCCCAATAATGACATTCAGACAGAAATGTCTTCCTTTCTAAATTCTAAAATCAGAAACAAACTCACCATTTTGAATCCTTCGTGCATGTAGGTGTCCCCTGCAGGAACCACTTTACTCAGTCTGTGCAGCCCATCTTCAATTTCACGACTACATGAAACCAGATAAGGCAAAAGACGTATCTGAATCACATTGAAATGATCTGCACTTCCATTCCACAATAGCAAACTGACACGCACATGCACGCTTGAGCACAGGCACATGCAAAAGACACACAGACAGACACAGACGCAGACAGACAGACAGACAGACAGACAGACAGACAGACACACACACACACACACACACACACACACACACACACACACACACACACACACACACACACACACACACACACACACACACACACACACACACACACACACACACACACACACACACACAATAAATTGTGTAGAGCTCATTTAACTCTTAGATAGTTGTATTTAACACTCATAGGTGGTCATACTCTGTAAGTGTTCACAGTAGATATTGCCACACACACACACACACACACACACACACACACACACACACACACACACACACACACACACACACACACACACACACACACACACACACACACACACCTGTCTCCAGTAAGGGGAAGCATGACTTCAGCCTGAGATGAGAAAACGATGAAGGACACTCGCAAGCTCGGACTGCAAACACAAAAGAGAAATAGATTAATAATTTAAAAACCAAAACCAAAAGCAATTTGATTGAACTGTTGACAGACACTGTATTTGATTGAACACTGAGATTCGACTGAAAAATATGTTTCGATGTTTGGTATGTTGGACAAAAAGTAGACATTACATTATGCGTAACCTAATCCATAAATTGTGTGCAAAATGTATGGAAGGCAATATAAGTGCTGCTAGTTAAGAAAGAAGGGGAAATGTGTATGAAAATATTCTCGGACTTTAAATCATAGAGCATGGATATGTTGTCTTTCTAACTTCATATAAATTACACCTTGGATCTCACAGTTGACAGCTTACCCTGGATCTCTCTGACTGCAAATCACAGATCAATCTCTCATACTGCACACCATGCACACCAGTCTTAGCTCACACAAACCCTTACATTTAATGGTATATGAAAAAGCCCAGATTTTTTTCAAACCATAGCATGATAAAACATACATGTTTTTGATATGTTACTCACAAAAACATAAACATCGGGATTTAAGATTATGTGGTTCCAGGTCGAAAGCTTCCCTCCCCAAAGGCGTCATCGGTATCTGATACAGACACCAGCACCAGATTTCATTCACAGAAGATGAAAGCTCTGAAAATGTTTGCTGCGAGATCTTGTCTCATAATGACAGCTGTGTCGCTTCTTTCAAAAAGGCCGTCTGAACATTCCTCAGACACGATAGCCAGCAATCTGTCATGACAACGATAAAATTACCGTTTGGCCAAGCTAACAGGCTCACCAAAGTGTGAAATATTCAAACCGCATGAACTGCTAAAAGTTGACTCCTCTTTCCCTAAATATAGCATCTGTGAATCTAGCGTACACACGGTACAGGCAGGAAGTGACTATCTGATGCCCAGGAAGCAGGTTGTCCGATGACTCATCTCATCTCAACTTATCTTCACCCCGGACAAAGCCGTTCTGTCCCGTGTTGATTCTTCACACCTGTCATCAGAGCCTTAGTGAACAGGCCTCAAAAAGGAAACAGGAAGTCCATGATGGAGCTTTCATTGTGAGGGACTCTCTACTTCCTAACATTTGTTGCTTGCCATTAATGTAGTGGCTTGTTATTAATTGTTTACAGTACAGTACAAGTAGGGTCTACCATTCCTGCATCCAAAAATATATGCTGTGACTGAAGGAATGGAGGTAGTGACGTAAGAGAGGTTGATGTTGTTTACAGGACAGTACTAGCAGTGTCTCTCGTTCCTCGGCACAAAAAGACGTACTGTAACAGAGGTCTAAGCTGCTATCTTCTGTCAGGGACAGACGGGATGGCGATAAGGACTGGAGAAACATACAGTATACAGGGGACTCACACATGCACACAAGTCATAGCACCTGCTGCCCACCAATGAAAAAAAGTATTTGATACAAAAAAAAACCGTGACAATCTGCTGTAAAACTGACTGTACTCAGCCTTGGCAGCACATCCATTTTCTTTGAAGCAAAAGACAAGAAAAAAATTTGAGAAAATAAGTCCACAGACCACGGAGAAAAAATGGCCACAAAATGGTCTCACAGATTGCTCAACTCTGCAGCCATGTGTCTTTGACACACGCACACCATAAACTCATCACACTGTTTTGGTCGGAAGTGGGTGACTCAAAGTCCCATGTTACTCAAGATTGGAAGAAGTGTGTACACTTCAGAGGAGAAGCATCAGGACTGCCTGGGGGTGCGGGTGGTGAGGGGGGAGGGGTGTAGTTGATACAGTTTGTGTCATGAGGAAGTGGTCAGTGGGAGTATTTTAGTGGAAGATGAGAGAAGCAGTAAGATCCTAGAAGTTGGAAGTGTGTGTGTGTGTGTGTGTGTGTGTGTGTGTGTGTGTGTGTGTGTGTGTGTGTGTGTGTGTGTGTGTGTGTGTGTGTGTGTGTGTGTGTGTGTGTGTGTGAGTGTGTGTGAGAGAGAGAGAGAGAGAGAGAGAGAGAGAGAGAGAGAGAGAGAGAGAGAGAGAGAGAGAGAGAGAGAGAGAGAGAGTGTGCGAGTCTATGCGTTCATGACATGCATGTGCAGATGCATGCTTGCGTGCGAGCGTGTATGATGACCTGATAGCCTGTGGCTTTACTCAATTACTGTGAAACATGTATCATGTCATCACAGGCCACAAAATTGACATAGCTGTTCCTGCACACACATCAGAGGAACTTTGAGTTTAACGGCACGTAAGCCACACATTGCCAATTACAACATCTCCTTTTTAGGTACTTGTTTGTCATTTTAGGTGATAAGCACACACAGCTCCTTCTCATCCAGTATACAGTAGTAACCAACTCACAGTGATGTATCATGAATGCTACTTCTAACCTGTAAGTGACTGAATGAAAGTACCCACCTCTGTTACTCTAAATACTTCTTGAGGCTTCAATGTCAAAGTCCTTTTTGTGGCCACTCAAAAGGTCAACAATCTGCCACAATTACAATAATGTAGTATAGCAACTACGCAAGAACAATTGTTTAAGATGTGTATAAATGTGTGATGTATTTCTTACTGATCTGTGTACTGTATTGTGGGCCTTGAGCCTGTCATAAAGTTTATATAATTCTTGTTCATCGTTCTTTTACTACAAGAGATTTTTCCTGTTCTCATTACAATGTCAGGAGGTATGGTGTCACCTCCCCTGGTGGAGGATGCTTAGTTAGCCCACAGAAAATCTGCCTGTTCTCCTGACGCGGCCCTTTCAATTAAGACGCTCATCTCCTGACTAGCCGTGGGCTGGGGGTCCCGGTCTCCACACTTCACAATGGCTTAATTAATTTCCTTACAGCTGGGTCCCCAACACGGGCGGCACACAACACACAAAAGGAAGAGGAGAGCAGGGAGGGTGAGAGAGAGGAAGAGGGAGGGAGAGAGAGAGAGAGAGAGAGAGAGAGAGAGAGAGAGATAGAGAGAGAGAGAGAGAGAGAGAGAGAGAGAGAGAGAGAGAGAGAGAGAGAGAGAGAGAGAGAGAGAGAGAGAGATGGCAGAGGGAGATGGAGACATGGAAGAGGAGCCAACAGCTTCCACATGGCCAAGCTGAAGAGCAGCCATCAACTGGGGGTGGTGTGTGTGTGTGTGTGTGTGTGTGTGTGTGTGTGTGTGTGTGTGTGTGTGTGTGTGTGTGTGTGTGTGTGTGTGTGTGTGTGTGTGTGTGTGTGTCTGTGTGTGTGTGTGTGTCTGTGTGTGTGCACATACTGTATGCACGTGCACGCATTTCTATGTGTGTGAGAGATAGAAAGAAAGAGCGGTGGAGATGTGTGACAGCGATAGAGATAAGTGAGAGAGAGAGAGAGAGAGAGAGAGAGAGAGAGAGAGAGAGAGAGAGAGAGAGAGAGAGAGAGAGAGAGAGAGAGAGAGAGAGAGAGAACTGATAAGTGCGAGCTAAGTGCTGGATGAGCCTCCAGTGCAAATGGCCATTTCTAACAGCCCAGAAGACTGCGCCTCTCTGCGCCTCCCACTCCCACCTGCTCCCTTAGCTATTTTCTCCGCCAGACCGGCTGCTTGTGCCGGGGTCGTTGCCGTCTGTCCCGCCACATACATTGAGTCAACGTTACATAAGTGTTAATTCATCGCCGCACATACACATACACACACACACACACACACACACACACACACACACACACACACACACACACACACACACACACACACACACACACACACACACAAAAACACACACACACACACAGACACACACGCACGCACGCACGCATGCCACTCACACACACACACACACACACACACACACACACACACACACACACACACACACACACACACACACACACACACACACACACACACACACATCCATCCATCCACACAGATTTTTTTTCTCTCTTTCTCTCTCTCTCTCCTTCTCCCTCCTTATGTTTTACACTTACTTCCTCCTCAGGCGTCCATATTTTTTTTCAAGGTTGGTTTGGACAAGCAGCATGCCAGTGAGCAAGTGTCAGTGTTGTGAACGGTGCCTAACTTTGAGTTGGATGTGGCTGGCAGGCTGTCACAAGAACTTGTATTCCTTCATGTGCATGACATAGTCGTGTAATGCACACCATTCTGATAGTGGAACACTTACCTATTCGTCAAAAAAACGTAACTACCATAGTACTACACTACTACGACATTACAATGAGCCTTTAGAAATATATCACAATTTGGTTAATGCCATTCTGTTAACAACAAACTTACAATAGTTGCACAAAAGACAAGAAGATCACAATTTAGTTTTTTACTGAGTAACCTGTTTCGTAGTTAAAAAAAAAAAATCAAAGGTGCGCAGTGACCCTCTTTTCTTTTGTAGGCTACAAATTATTAACTTGCATTTCACCAGAACCTTATCTAGACACAGTTAGCTGTGCAAGGGGATTTCTTAATTCATGATTAAGAGTTGTTGCGTTTGCTGAAGTACCTGGTTTGCCTACCTCAGCAAAAGAGACCAATCGTTCCAAACCCTTTTGATGTGGTGGTTGAGCTCAAACACAGAGCACTTACCTCACAAATCTCTCGGTCAGGTTCTTCACGAAGAGGTAAATCTCTTGCCAATCATTCCCAACGCTCCCCGACCTGCAAAACAAAAAGAGGGATACTGTCAGTAAGTCTGTTGGAACAGAAGGAGACACAAAGCTCCCATTCTCACAGACTGGCCATGTTGTGTGCTGTCAGTCTGTTTGTGTGTTGGTGTCAGTTTCAATGCAGTAATTTCATTATCATCTATTATCAAGTGACAGTAAAGCACTTTTCATCTTCAGTAGAAGCAAATGCATCTGTCATATGTCTTATTCTAATTACAGATTTGGAGCTATCCACTTCTGCATACTTGCATAGTAGGATCATAGGCC
>NC_085859.1:57515169-57517669 GCF_034702125.1 Engraulis encrasicolus | reverse complement strand
TCGGTTGTGGGCCACAATCATGTGCTATGATGTCTCTGGAATCAATTCCCCATCTTAAAGCACCAAATATGTAGACAAACAAAAACAGGCACATTGAAGCTCACTTACTAGTCTTTCCAATCACCATTTCAGTGCTAACACAAAACGACATGTTCATAAAAATATTGGGCTGAAACAATTGGTGGCATCAGTGTCCCAAAGCACAGCACTGCCTTCAGCGAGCCACTTATCTGTCCAGATGTCAATAGGTCTAAAAACTCACAGAGGGCTGCAGAAGAATTACAGTTCTCCCCCCTCAGGGTTATTCTCCTCTCAAAAAATGGTGTCAACAGTGAACGCTGGAGAGGCCGATGTACTTTCCGTACTAACAGCACACACACACACACACACTGCCTCTGCCACCACAGCAAAATTGTTCAAGCCAGGGAAGAAGTTCCGTATGATGACGCAATCAGCTGCTTCATATTCTATGAAACGCTGTAGAACATTATTTGTTGCATTATCATTATGCCATCTAAGACAAAAAAATACAGGGTTTTAAATTATTGTAAAAAAATGTTTTTAATTTCAATAGAAGCTAGACTATCCTCGTATAACAGAAACATCAACCTACCATTACTACTACTGCAATCACCTCTATACTACCAGCACCACTATTGTGCCAACAGTTTAAACACCAGGAACAACACCATCACTTCCACCACCAAATCCCTGCACCACCTCTTCCCCTTTACAACAAGGTCAGCTATGACAAACATAAAGCCATACTGAAGAGAGCCAAAGCGGATATTACAATAGGCCTAATTTTGAAACTTAACTCTGGTTTCCCTAGAACTCTGTATGAAGAACTGAGACATGTGTGTTTGGCTGTGCCAAGCAACAGTTACTTCTCTTCCAAAGACCACTTAACAAGATTTTATTTTTATTTTTATTTAATTTTTATTATTTGTTTTTATTTTTGAGTGTAGGCTAATGCATATGTCAGTGACACCACATTGCATGTGGGTGGTCACTCCTTGAAGAGTCTTTTATCTGCCAACACGTTTACATAATGAGTAACCAAGTCTTGCTTATTTGTAAGACATAGTTTTTATGGCCTTAGGGCTGGATGTCACTTCTTTGCTGCAGAGTTATTTATAGGTGAGGCAATACTGGGATCTTCACAGAGGACCGGCCATGACGTACACACAAGAAGAGTAGCCTGAGGGCCATTTAATCACTGGGGAATTCCAAACTTGTGACATTTTCATCGCAGTTTACAGTTTTCAAGCTATTGTGGTGATTTCATCACCCATGCCCATGTTGTATTTCTATTCTGTTTGGTTTTATACAATAATTTGTAGGTAAGGTAAAATATGGAAATGTTTCAGCACAGATTGTGACCTTGGTAACCTGATTATGTTCAAATGTATTTGTTTGTTTGTTTGTCATGTTTGCTTGTTAAATTGTATGTTAATATGAAGACACTATAGATTAATATAATATCGGAAGCTATACCAAGTGTCTTTGGAGAAAACATGCCTCCTGTTGGACAGTGAAAAAAATGCTGTCTCTGTCTCCTCCCTCAATTCTTCTCCAAATCCCCTCCTCAAAGTGAAGATGAGATACAGTATAATGACACAAACACTTGGTAGCGCAGACATGCATTTTTCTGGGTGAAATCAAGCTGATCTAATGCAAATGATTCCGCAACATTATATGGCCAATCGTGCTTTTGGAACAGCGGGGAGTTGTTGGCGTGAGGAAGGTATCTTGAATGCCTGATTATGGAGATACCGTTTTCCAAACCCGGTGGGTTGAGAAGTTTGATTCCAGCTATTTGTCACGGGCATTAGAGTTGTAGGTGTAATTAAAAGTGACAGGGAAAACAACACAACTAATTGTGAAACCTACTGAGGTGTTGAAACCCATTAGAACGGAAATTGCCGGTAAAATACAAAAGGTGCAATCATACCCCAATGTTCCACTTATTTATAGACAAATAAGGCAAACAGGGTAGCAAATCAGATGAAATGAAAGCAAAATGGAGCAAAAGTAACACAAAGATTTGGATGTTTATTATAGACATATTATTACTATATTAATAGCCTACATCTTCGTAGTGATTTATTCTCCTGACGTGTTTAGGATAAACACACCATTTATTAGCATCTTAAAAGTAGTTGCATTAGGCCTACCTGATTACTTTCCAGAGACATGTTTGAATAACCCTGTTCTTCTTTTCAGTGGAGCGGAGTGAAAGCAATAATCAATATCTTGATGAAAAGCAATGCAGACAAGTTGGGTCTTTTGTTGCTGAAATGATATCCACGATAGGCCTAACACGTGGGGTACGAGCCCATTCTCAGGGAAAAATCAACTATGCTTTGTGGTGCCTCTACGATATAGCCTCATTTTTCGTAGTTGGGCAACGCGTGCTGTCGTCGAGAGTGGGTGAGAGAGAGCGAGTGAGAGAGAGAGAACACCCGAGCAGCGTGCGTGCATTCCGGGAGGGCAGCGC
>NC_085859.1:57500169-57502669 GCF_034702125.1 Engraulis encrasicolus | reverse complement strand
TAAACGGTGCCACACTTGGGATACCAGCAAAAGCCAGGGCCAATCTCTGCAATATTTCACCGGACGTTGAGCCACGGAGAGTGGGGCGGTCAGCACCCATTAGTGCTAACAGGACGACACTATACCCACTGCTACACTGACACCACCATCCACCCTCCACCCTGCCCCCACTCTTTCCCCCCTTTCACGGATGTGATGCGCTGGAGTGGTAACTGCATTCCGGCCCGATGGACGCATGGAGGACAGAGTGTTGGGTGTGCTGGGCTGGGCGGGTCACATTGGCTGAGAACCATTTGACTGTTGGCTTTAGAACAGTGAAGTCTGGAAGACAGTGTGAAGCCTTCTTACTGTGAGGTCTGAAAAGGCTGGAAGAGGAGGAACAATAAAGGAGAAGAATTAAGGCTGGTCTACTTTTTGGTTCTCCCTTTACTTAATCACTATCTCTTCTCTATCTCCGTTCTGTCATCCTTTCTCACTCTGCTACTCCTCCTTTCTCTCCTCCTCAGTTTCAGTCTCTTCTTGCACTCAGTGACACCTGATTTCTCTCTCTATTTCTGTGTTGAGGCTAAGTGTGTGTTCATGATTCGTTACACAGACACAAGCATGGGTGGACCTCATTTCTTTAGTCATCTCGCATGTGCACACTCAGGCACACACATGCACAGAAATGGCCTGGCGTGTAAAAATTGTCTGGATATGGGGAAAAAATAGCAGAATACCCCCAAACATCCATCATGGCCAAAATCAGCAGAAAGAGGGGCCCCAGGGTGTGGTTGTTTGGATGGGTGCATTTGTCGATAGTGTCAGTGCTGATGTGAATGATTGCATGAAGGCGGGTGGTTTTTGGAGTGGGTGTGGTGATGATGGGGTGACTGATTTTTTTGGGTGGTGTGGTGGGTGTCTGATGTGGAAATTGTTGGTGGGTTAGGATTGGATAGGGTTGTGATGTTAGGGGAGGCGGGGTAGGGGAACTGATGTGAATGTTGCTGGTGGGGGGTGGGGGGTGGTGGGGGGGTCCGCAGTTGATGAAGTTGCTCAAAATGGACAGTTTTGTGTGGTGAGGTGCAGTGGAGTGGGGTAAGTGATGTTGGTGGGGAGTGAGTGGGTGATATGGACTCCACATTGTGGATGGTGTGAGGGATGTGGATGGGCTTGGGTGGTAGATATATTAGTTTGGTGTGCGAGGGTGGGGGTTAAGGTTATGGATGTTTGGGGGTTGGAGGTCCAGCGCTGTAGGGTCCACTGACCATATAGCCCCCCCATCGCCCTGATCCCCCAGCTCGGCCCCAGTGGTGAGTGAAGGACATCTGTATGCCTGCTGAGTGACCTTCCTGCACACAAAAGATGCTGGACGGCCCCCGTGATGTGCTGAATGTGCTCTCGGCATTCTTGCGTTTTAATGGGACTTTTTAAACGCATGAGGCCTTTCTGGCCCCCGGGAGACATAAAGCTGGACCCACGGCAGCAGCAGACCTCTACCGGGCCCTAACAGGGTGGGATGGGGGTGGGGGGGTGGGAGACCTGCAAAGGAGGGGGGACCCCTTGAAGGGTGTGTGTGTGTGTGTGTGTGTGTGTGTGTGTGTGTGTGTGTGTGTGTGTGTGTGTGTGTGTGTGTGTGTGTGTGTGTGTGTGTGTGTGCAATTTGACCCCACATGTCCACCACAGGAGCGGTCATCATTATACGACCCCCAAAGGGGCCCACCCGAGGGGCTGTTTTTCAAGATTTCCACCCTCTGTGTCTGTGTGTGTGTGTGTGTGTGTGTGTGTGTGTGTGTGTGTGTGTGTGTGTGTGTGTGTGTGTGTGTGTGTGTGTGTGTGTGTGTGTGTGTGTGTGTTAGGTGTGTGTGTGTGTGTGTGTGTGTGTGTGTGTGTGTGTGTGTGTGTGTGTGTGTGTGTGTGTGTGTGTGTGTGTGCTAGTGAGGTCTTGGGCCTGTGGATAATTGTGCTGGGTAGTGCAAGGTCAAAGGTGGCCTCACCCCCATGTCTTTTCACCCTTCAGTGGACGTCAAGGATGTGTGTGTGTGTGTGTGTGTGTGTGTGTGTGTGTGTGTGTCAGGAGAAGGGCAGGCAGAGGTACCCCGGTAACAAGGAACAACCTCCACACACACACACACACACACACACACACACACACACACACACACACACACACACACACACACACACACACACACACACACACACACACACACACACACACACACACACACATACACACATTCTTTACCAGATGGCTATGCAGGCCTGTCGGTCAAGACCCTGTGTTGGCCTCTCTCCCTCTTAGACGTGGCCTTGATGCTTGCACCTCAGTCATGGAGCTCCGCTCAAGTCAACCCTCGGATCAATATTTTTTATTTTCAAACGCGGAAGTTTTTTTCACGTTTACAACCAAACGACGTGTGAATAAAAATAAAAATGCCATTGTGACAAAAGTGTTTTAGACCCCTAAAATGAATATTTTTTAAAACAGGAGATTTAAAAGGAGGTTTATATGTAAACA
>NC_085859.1:57457669-57490169 GCF_034702125.1 Engraulis encrasicolus | reverse complement strand
AAAGTGTCAAGAGCTGGATGAGAGTTTAAGAGACTGTGGCGAAAGCTTCTTTTGGGGTGAAAGCATCAATCTGGACATCTTTATAAGATCAGCCCTCTCTCTCTCTCTCCTGCCTTTTAAATGTCACTTTGGAAAAGCTTTATAACAAACACAAACAGCATGAGGGGGGATGAAGAGAAATACAAACAAATTCCAAAATGGACAACAAAGTGAGAGTGTCTGGATGACATGGCACATATAAAGCCTGCCACATAAAAGCTTTCCTTATTGTGCACATCAAATTAAGACCCTTTTAATATGTAGTGACAAGTACACAGATCCTATGACCTGTAGGGTTTAGATGGATGGAGGCTTACAAGGACAAAAAGCCTGCGTTTCCCTGTCCCCACAGCTGGTGTGAACTAATGATCACTGTTTTGATATAGCCTACTTTTGACAAACTTATAATACAAAGTAACACATTATTGCATGGGGGAGTCTGTTTTTAATATATTCAGAACATAACGTAAGCCATATTTCCCAGTAAAATGGCAAAGAAGGGATCTACATTATCTACACTGAAGTCATACACATCCTAACTGCTGCCCTGAAAACATTGTAGGCTATTATTATACTTAGATTATGTGATTTTTAAAATTGCATTTGTTTGTTTCAAAAGAAATATGCTGTAGCTCAGTTTTGCAATTGCATATTATGAATATAGGCTTGATAAATGGCCACATCTTAAACACTTATTTTTTTACCCGTACAGAAAGTAACCGAACAATGTTTCTTACGAAAATCATAGGGTAATGTAGGGGCGCAAAAAACTGAAGTTGGAAAATCAAGCTGTTCTCGTTTCATAGCACACAACACACAGGTGACACGGATTTCCCACAGAATAAATAAAATGGGCTACCACGATGATTTATGTAATCACATTTGATGTTAATTTTATTTTAATAAATTTATTTGGGAAAAAGAGAATATTTTCTAAACGGTGAAGGACATGCCACTGGAGAAGTGGGAAGGAGTGAACTCTCCGCGGGTGGTCATACATCAATCTGCCTCATCAACTTGGGCAAGTTCCCCCCCCCCCCCCCAAAATCAAGCCATTGTTGTTAGTTGTGGTGTGTGTCATGCGGTAGAATATTGGCGAACGATCGTTGCATTTAGGCCTAACAAAAAAGATGCCTATTAGTTCTGATTTCCTTTGCGCACGTTACGCACGGGTTTCATACGAATTAAACTTTACTAATTAAAAGGTTTGCTATATCCTGCGAGGCCTGATTTTGCTTCTTTGCGTGTTTGTGTGAGGCGAATGGCTACTCCACAGCATACTCACTATGTTTTTTAACATCTGTGCTTAATTAAGACATCTTGCATCCGTCCGCGCCGCAGTCGCGCTGCTCCGCTGACTGATCTCCCCCTGTGCCCTCTCGTTACGATGCTGCTCTGAAGCAGGTGCTCGTGCCACGAGCCTGCTGGGCGTCGGCCTCCTCGTGAAGTCCGTGCCGTGCGGAGCAGCAAGAGGAACTGTCGCTCGTGAAAGATCACCTCCAGCACCTGCACGGAGAACGTTTCCGTGAACAGACAGCCACAGCGTGAGTGCGTCCTTTTGACTTGGTGTGGAGAAACGTGCTTTAAATGAGGACGAGATGGATGATCCAAAGACAAAATATGTGCAACTTTACGGCCAGTCCAGTGCATACCTGGCTTGGCACGTCGCGTTAGCCGAATCATCTGTATTTTACTGACTTCTTATCACAGCTGTGATGTCTCACTAGGAGCCATGGTAATGAAGGCATTTTATTGGCTATCAATTAACGGCAGTGTGCCGAGCAAAAGCAGTCCAAAATACTAGTCTAGTCAAAATGCCACTCTAAATAACAAAACAATATAATAATAATAACAATAATAATAATAATAATAATAATAATAATAATAATAATAATAATAATAATAATAATAATAATAATAAACTTCGTGGGTGCGTTTTATCTGTGAAAACCATATGTCATTACAAATAAAGAATAACGACAGGTTACTTTCATACCCAGCTTACACAGACCTGTCACATCTACATTCTGTTCTTCTTTTTTTAAGAAAAGAAAACAGAAAAAAACTGCATTTCATTTCACGTGTTTCTCCCAAACAGAGGCAGCTGTTGTGCTTCCGCCATGCAGAGCACATTAAAACATTGTGAGAGAGGGGGAAAGGCATTCGGGAGGTAAATCTCGCCTGTGTGACAGTCGGCCAAGGAAGAGTTAAAGGGAGGGGACGAGGACTGTGACACGCCTCATTGGGCAGATTATGTGCAGCAAACAAAAAGTGTGTATGCGGGCGCCAGTCAGCCAGTGCCGCGGCCCCATCTGCGTGCCTCTCCATCGCTCTCTGCTTCTCTCGCTCACACTCTCGTTTGTTCTCGCCATACACTCGCTCTCTTGCGCTCGCTCTCCATTCACGATTCACAGGGAGACCGACAGCACTATCACTTCCAAGCAGGCGCGCGGATATGTACCACTGACGGGCACGGGCTTCAACGGGGAGACACCGAGAGAGTTATCTGTGGAACAGACTCATTTTATTCCACATAACCCTTTTCCCCTTATTTGCGCTTTTATCTGGACTTTGTGGATTACTGCTGTTTCTTCCCAATTTAAGTAAAAGGTGAGTCTTTTTTGTTATTCGGCAATGATGACAGTTGCACGGGACGCCACTCTAATCCGTTGGTGTTCAGTGACATGTACAAAATGTTGTTCGGCGCTGCAGCGAGGCACCACTGAATAATAACCCCGTGTGCAGATAGACAGGACGAAAAATGCTGAATGAAATGATGGGTCAATGGGTTCGCCCCGTCTTATTTAGAAATGCGCATATATTGGCGTCTCCATTCTTGTATTTAACTGAAATGCATATTCATTGGACCTTTTGTGCGGGCTTTCCCTCCCGCGAGAGATCAGCCACAATAGAGGGGACCCTGTTTGGAGCTGCTACACGGAGAATGCCCGTCTCGCGTAAAAGAGGCAACTTTCTGTATTTAGGCGTTACATTTCGGACCACATTTTTAACAATGCGTAAATGATGTTGACCCAAGCAACAACAATGACTACCTTTGTAACATTAGCAAATTTCAAACAACCGCGTGCAAAAAATGGCAACTTTCATCCAACCTCGCACGCCTATGGAATGATAATGCAGCGGTTGTAGACTCCGCGCATTGCCGACAGCCTATAGAGTAGAGATGACCAACCAAAGAGGACCGTTAGATCTACAAGTAGCCTACATGCATGCACAAATAAATCGTAACTGCTCGTTTTACCAAAAAAAAACCCTGCAGCCTAAACGCTTGTCGAGAGACCGTTAATGCCGTTTTAACTAGGCCTATAACTAGGTTAGACACGAGCACACATAAACACAACTTCACATTGTTTAGGCTACATGCGGTTTTTTTTTTCCAGAGGTGCTTTTTTCAGAGGACATATATTCAAGAACACAGCATAAAACACGAGAGACCAGTAAATGGTGTGATTGTTAGCAATAGCCCATTATTACATTTATTTGCATCTAGTTATTCCTCAAGTGGTAAAGGGCTGACCGTTTAGGGATACTCTGAAATAGGCCTACCCGTTGGATAATATGTTGTTTCTAACACTGAATAGTGTACAGTAGGCCTAACATTAATTTTATATTGCTTTCTCTCTAGGGTGGCATAAGGAGAGAGAGAGAGAAAAAAAAGTGCCCATTTGTGTGTGTGTGTGTGTGTGTGTGTGTGTGTGTGTGTGTGTGTGTGTGTGTGTGTGTGTGTGTGTGTAACCTGTGTGCATTTTTGTTTTGTTTTTAGGCCTATTTATTTGTGTTTTGTCTGTTGTGGCTTGCGGGCTGTTCTTTTCCTGTAGAATTGGTTTTAAAAGGATTTAAAATCTCTCAAAGCGGTATTTTACAATGGTTAATAATGAAATCACGCTCGCTTTTGTCAAACCAAGCTTAGGCCTCGTCGTGGAAAACGTTAAGAACATCATAATTGACTCCGCGTGCTGCCTTAATTGAAGTCTCGAAGGGAAAAGTGGTGGATTATGCAAATGGTCGAGCATACGTTCTCGCGTGTAGGAAGGAGGCAAAGGTTAGCTGACACGAGATCACCGACTCTGACAGCCCTCCCCAAATCCATTCGCCACGGCCGTCCAACACCAAACGCCCGCATGCTGGCCTGAAACGGCCGAATGTGTGGTGGTCTTCAGCGGGGCTGCTGTAGTCAGTGATTTTGCTGTATCCAATATACTGTCATGACGGCTGAACCTTGCACTATTTAATTGTAGACTAATCTTGAAATAGTAGGCCTAGGTGTAAACGGTTTATTCAAATCATTTTTCATTGGAAAACGTTATCGTTTTTTAATGGAAAATAGGCGATGTAGACTATTCCAAACACACAATTGTTAACAATAGTCTATGCCTGATAATAGGCCTAATAATAATAATAATAATAATAATAATAATAATAATGATAATAATAATAATAATAGATCTAATAATATTGATAATAATAATGTGCTATGCATTTAAAACATAGTCTGTAGATATTCGTTTACCATGGGTTGATATGTGCTATTTATTTCATTCCTCAGCTAATTATAACGTCTTGATCTCTGCCGTGCTACTCATTTTAATACCCATCGAATCACACTGACATCACGACTAATATCATGAAAAGCAATTGGCATGCTTAGCACGGAAGACAATAACATTGTGATTATGCAAAAGCTATTATTTTTAATTGTGTTTGGTGCACAATGCAACAAAGGTATGTTTTCTTATTTTGATATAATGAGACTCGAAACGTAAGCCTAATTGTAAAATTAATTAGGCTACCAGTGTTTGACTATTTCTTTCATTTATGTTACTGCTTGAAAGGTTGGGGTCTGTGTTTTGTGTTCCCCTGCCAGGAACTTTCAAGGACATCACAATAAATATTATTGAATTTAATTCAGTTCAATCAATAGTATGAAACATTCCTTTTTTCACTGATTGATCAATTAGCCTTATTTTACGCTTATTTCTTTACAGTTTGAAGAACCAATTCATGTATTTAGCCTACATGCTTCTGTTTTAGACATGGCAGAATGCTCTGTGTCAGCAATAGAGTTTTGGGAAGTGTGGCAAGCAATCCAATAAGACACAACACGTTCAAAATGTTAGCCATTATGTTTGCACCACAATAAAGAAGAAAACAAAGTATTTGAGTGCTCCAGTCACCTCTGGCCTTGCCTTTGTTAAGTGGACCAGCTTGATTGTTGACTTGATTTCTCCAATGTTTCGATTCTTCAGTCCTGTTGCCCAGCCCCTCTTCTCCCAAACATTTTATGTATTTACATATTGCTGTGTTAGGTATTACAGAATAGGGACAGTTACAACTTCACAAGAGATATTTGGAAAGTTTGACAAAGGTCATTCATTGAAATGAGTCTCCAATATTTCTAATATTCAATCATATCTCTACTCTCCCCCAAGATTCTGTAATATGAATGGCATTTTCGAAGCTGTGAGTTCATGTAGCAGCTCATTAAAACATGTCATACCAGTGTTTCCCCAATCCAAGCAAGGATTTTCAGGTATTTATTAACATGCTACTGTTTTAGACATAACAGAATATGGCAACTAGTAGAAAGCTGAAATTGGAAAGTGGAAATTGGTCCTTCAGTCTCCAGTGTTTCTAATCCAATCCAGTCTTCTCTCTCCTCTCTCTCTCTTCCTCCCATCAATGTATTTCTTATCCCGTAAAGACTTGGCCCCTATTAGAAATGTGCTGTTATCAGAATGGCAATGACCAAGTCATAATGCATTACTGTGTAAAGGCCATGTGCAATGTCCTAGTAGTGTAGTACTATGATAGTTAAGTCTTTTCAATGCCTATTACAGCGTTCGCCGTTCATGAACTTCGTCAGCAATGTTTCTAATGTTCACTCCTCTCTCATATCCTCTCTCCATCTCTCTCCCCCCCATCCATCCATCCATCCATCCATCCATCCATCCATCCATCCAGGCAGAGTGCCCTTCAGCAGCAGCAGCCATGGAGGAGTCGAGCCCCCAGAAGCTTGTGGCGTGGGACACGGACGCCAAGGCGGTGCAGCAGTGCCTCACGGACATCTTCACCAGCGTCTACACCACCTGCGACATCCCCGAGAGCGCCATCTTCGGGCCCTGCGTGCTCAGCCACACCTCCCTGTACGACAGCATCGCCTTCATCGCCCTCAAGTCCACCGACAAGCGCACGGCTCCCTACATCTTCAGGGTAGGCAGTGGGCACGCACGCAGCTAGTCCGTCACACTCACACCAGCTTCCCGCTCACCCGTCTCCTCTCTCTCTCTCTCTCTCTCTGTCTGTCTCGCTTCTGGGCTATGGGCAACAAAGAGCATGGCTGTCGTGGCGTGATCCGTGTGTGTGTGTGTGTGTGTGTGTGTGTGTGTGTGTGTGTGTGTGTGTGTGTGTGTGTGTGTGTGTGTGTGTGTGTGTGTGTCGTGATGATGACTGTTGGGTGATGTGATGTGTTCTTTCTTAGTGTGTGTTTCTGGGTCCTCCTCTCTCTCTCTCTCTCTCTCTCTCTCTCTCTCTCTCTCTCTCTCTCTCTCTCTCTCTCTCTCTCTCTCTCTCTCTCTCTCTCTCTCTCTCTCGCTCTGACACACACATAGATGATGCTTAGACACTGGCACAAGACACTGGCTGTGGTGTTGACTTGTACTACTACTAGTGTAATCTTGGGGGTTTACCAACCCAAGCATAAGGGATTGGGGCTTACCTTCCCAACATGGTGCCATCTATCATCCATCATCACCCGCACACCCACCCACCCTGCCTGGCAGGCTGGCAACCAGGGCTGGGTAAATCTGTGGTGGCAGTGAGGGGAGGGAGAGGGAGAGGTGATGGCTGGCTGTGTGCGTGGCTTGGTAGGGGTTTTATTGAGGAGCAGGTGGCTGGTTGTAGGGCGGGTTATCAGGCGGGTAGAGAAGGGGGAGCGGGAAATGTGTCTATCTTCCTATTCCCTTTGCCCTATGGTGGTCTGCTTCCCCCCAGACCCTCTCTGCCATGCTAGCTGTCTAAGTCAACACAGGTCCTTCTCTGTCTGATAAATGTGTTCCAGAATGCGCGCTGGATCCATCTTTTTCTAAACCTCTGTTTTATTCCCGCTCTCATCGCTTGTCTGTTCTCTCTCTATGTTTCTATCGGCCTGTTTTGTTGGTTCCATTACGTTGGTCTGTCAATGTGTCTGTCTCCCATTAACCATGTGCCACCAGCCATCCACTCATCCCTCTGTCCCACTAACAGATCTACTGCTGCTAATGATGTGTTTGTGTGTGTGTGGTCCTAAATCTATATCACTCTCTCTCTCTGTTTGCCTGTCTGTCTGTCTGTCACTCTCTCTCTCTGATAGATTCATTTAAATCGCATTTCAAATGCACTTTATAGACATGGCTGTGTACATCAATGTTGCCAAAGCTTACAAAAAACAATAGCATAAAAGTATTGAGGACATAAGAACATCAACCCCTTTGCGCAGAGCGTATGTTATAACCTTACCATCACCAAAATTGTAATGACCAAGTCGGCTCTCAGTGATGTCACAGCAATGTTCTTTTTTGAGGTAGTTGAGTCTTTTCAGCAAAGCCTGAACGGGCCTGCCGGCAGGCCCATCTGCATCTGATATTAATCTCTCTTTTTTTGTCTCACCTGTGCAGGTGGACACGTCGGCGTCCAACAGCTCGTCGGAGGGCCTTATGTGGCTGCGGCTGGTGCAGTCTGCGCGTGACCGCGAGGAGCAGAACCTGGAGGCCTATGTGAAGAGTGGCCAGCTGTTCTACCGCTCGCTGCGGCGCATCGAGAAGGACGAGGAGCTGCTGGTGTGGTACGGCAAGGAGCTGATCGAACTGCTGCTGCTCAGCGCCTCCAGGGCGCCCGCCAAGACCAAAGGTGGGTGATCGCCACACCGCCACCTCTCTCTCCCAAGATTGTCCCTAAGTGCTTTTTTAACAGTCACATCAAAAAGTGAAGTATCCTTCCTGCTCCTGTTCTTCACTATCTTGTGCATCATGGGAAAGGACTGAGTTCAAAGTAAGAAGGAGAGTTACCGGGGCTTCAGCTGTGGAAGATTTTTTTTATTTAGAGCAGTACCAAACTAACGTTCCGATGTTACCACGTTTTCATCAGAGACTCAACTCCAAATAAAAGCAGAAAATAATTATCCACATCTAGATGGTGCAGTGACTCTAATTCCTGTATTTTTTTAACCATCTCTGGCCTTTCTTTTGGAAATGCTGCTATCATAGTGCCTCTGCAGGGATGTGATGGAAGGGAGACCATTTCACAGATTTCAGGATTAGTTTGTTTTCTTCTTAGCAGTGTATCCACCTGTTAATAGACCAGTCCAATAAATCAGGGTAATAGATTTTTAACATTCCAAAATCAGACATTACTGTATATATACAATCTGTGCATTAGGACAGAATGACTGACATAACCATTTGTATTGTCCATATTTTAAATGTTTTTTACTAGTATAAACGAATTGATGTTCACACAATTGATGTGCTCACAAAACTCTTAGTTTACCCACCTCCTATCTGTGTTTAAAAAATCCTGATCCATACATGGTTGCAACTAAGTACTTGGTAAAATTTCACCTATTAATACTATACTAGCAATTTACCATTTATTGCCTCTTTCTTGGCCTCAATAGACTCATGGTGTTAAGTGTTCAAGTCTTGCTTCAAGCCACCAGCAAACAATGGGCGTAAAACATGTGCACCGTTTAGTGGGCCATAAAAAGAATATGAATTTTGCATGAGATTTTAAAGAGCATTGTATTACATGGTTTCATTTAGTACACACTGTTTTATTCAAAGCACCTCTGCAGACTACAATACATTGTACATTTGTCCCAATGGGTATTATTCTCAAATCTCTGTAATGGGGAGCGCAATCTTTAGAGTCGTTTAGTGTGCAAAGGTTTTATTTTACTCCTTTGCCCTTTTCGTCAGCTCTCTCTGTCAATTCTACTGACTCCCTCTCTGGCATATTGTTGTTGGTTATACAAACAGTACTTTATTTTCTTTCAATATTTTGAATTTAATTCCGACATTTTGCAATTGTGTTTTTTGTGATTTATATACCAAAAATGACAAATATTCTAATTCAGTAAGTCCTTTGCCCTTACAATGAACTCTATTCATAGAATAGTAGAATTTGTTACTGAGCATTAGTTTCTGCTTCTCTTCTGTGCAGGTTCCCCTCCGTACCTGTGTCCCGACTGCAGCCAGCGCTTCCAGTTCGAGTTCCCCTTCCTGGCCCACCAGCGCTTCCGCTGCACCAAGAGACTACAGAGCCTCGCAGGGTCCGACGACGACCCGAAGGACGTCGGCTCGCCTCTGGGCCTCACACCAGCCCGCACCAGCCCCAAGCTGGGCCGCCCCGACGGCTTCCCCAACCCCCCGGAGGCCGGTAAGCCCGCCACAGACTTCCACAACCTGGCTCGCGACCTGGAGAACAACCGGACCAGCCCGCCCAGCGACAAGGAGGCGGAGATCTCCAGCGAGAGCTCGGCCAAGAGGAAGTTCTCGGAGATGGAGGAGAACATGGGTCCTCTGGGCCTGAGCAGCCGGAGCAACGGGCTGTGTCTGCCCATGAAGTCCAAAGAGGAGCTGGCCACCTCGGCCCGCGAGTACCGGGGAGCATACGGCCTGGAGGAGAACCACCGGCGCACCTTCTCCCCGCCTGGCGCCGACCTGCTGGGCTCGGAGGGCAAGCGCAGCGCCTTCACCGAGGTCCGCAAGTCCCCGCAGAGTCTGAAGCAGCAGCACGGCTCCAGTACCAAAAGCTCCAGCTCTTCATCATCGTCCTCGTCGTCCTCCTCCAACACCGAGAACAAAGACTCTGGCAGAGCAGGTCGTAGCAGTCCCTTGGATAAGCACTCCTCCAGCACAAGGCAGGTCCTGGGCGAGACCCAGTCCCCACCACAGTCACGGCTGGACCCCCTGCCCCCTCCGTCCCCACACCTGGCCAGCGCCTTCACCTCTGTGGCCCAGCAGGTGGGTGGCAGTACGGGCTCGTCCGAGAGGAAGAGCGCTTTCAGCCAGCCCGCACGCTCCTCCTCCTCAGCAACCTCCTTCCCCCAGCTCTCCCCCTTAGTCATGGCCCCCAAGCTCCTGGACTGCCACCCTGCGGTGGGCGACACGGTGTCCTCCAGCAGACTGTACCAGGCTGACCACCTGGCTGCCAAGCTGCAGCAGGCCTCGGAGCTGGGAGGTGGCGCGTGCCCCATGCCGGGCAGCCTGGCCAAGCAGAGCCCCTTCCTGTATGCCGCGGCTGCCGCCACCGCCTTCTGGCCCAAGAGCACGGCGGCGGCGGGCCCCATCCAGCTGCAGGTGCCCTCGGCGCTCACCCTGCTCCCACCCTCCTTCACCTCCCTCTGCCTGCCCGCCCAGAACTGGTGCGCCAAGTGCAACGCCTCCTTCCGCATGACCTCCGACCTGGTCTACCACATGCGCTCGCACCACAAGAAGGAGTTCGCCATGGAGCCGCTCGTCAAGCGGCGGCGCGAGGAGAAGCTCAAGTGCCCCATCTGCAACGAGACCTTCCGTGAGAGGCACCACCTGTCCCGACACATGACCTCGCACAACTAACGCCACCTCACGCCATCCACCACCACCACATCCGGCACTGGCACACTGGCACGGGCACACACTAAAACAATTCAGTGGTAATTCAACAATTAAATAGTACTCTGGGACGAAATAGACTCCAGAAGATGGGAAATCGACTCTGAGTGTTGAATTAATACCGCATTTTCTTCTGTGCACTGACACCGGCACAGCTTGTCACCACAAGGACATGGGGCAGGGAAGCACTGGGGTCAGGGGTGGGGGTTGAGGGTGGAGGACTGGGGGGAGCATGGTTGGCGGGATATCACAATAAACTTTTGTGCATCTTTTTTATTTATTTTTTGGTCGGGGTGGAAAGAGAAGGAGGTGGCCCTCACCCCCCATCCCTCTCATTCTCACTCTCTTCCTGTTTAAAACCCACTATGAGACTGGCGCCAAACACTGTAGACACATTGTCACGTATCTTTGCCACTTTTGAAATACATTTTACAACAGTGTTTTTTTCCCATTTTGATTCAGGACTTCTTCAGATGTTGTCTGCCTTTTTTGTCTGTGCAAGAGACATTTTGACTCATGAGGGGGAGAGGAAACAAGAAACGAATATATTTATCTTGAGAAGCACTTATAATTTGACAAAGAAGGGACGATAATAATACTATGTGTAAATGTACTTTGTATTTTGTATATAGTATGTATAATCTATGACAGAAACTGAGATGTAGTTCTATTTCACACAGAACTACAGAATGATCACTGATTTTTTTTTCCATGTGTAAAACTTAAAAGTATGAATATTGAAATGAACTTGGAATATGATGCCAGACTATATTTAAGAGTGCATGTAATATTAAATTGATATTGGTTTTAAGAGGCAGTCGGCCCTCAGCACTGTAAATACCTGTTTTGTTTGAATACAAAGTGTAATATTTTGTGTCAGTGAGGAATAGATTCTGTGTCTCTTCTTTTTGCTGCAATCTATTTGATAGTTTATCTAATCATGTTGAATGCTTTGACAATAAAATAGCTTTATTTTCAAATGAATGTCTGTCGTATGGTGAATTAAAATTCTTCTCAATAGGCTACATCAAAACACATTCAGTTGGAGGTGTTTAAGTGCAGTGACAATAATTTCTTAGGTAGCTTATTAATTTTAATCGCAGTCACTCAGTTATTGAGATTTCTTACACTAGCCTACTGTTTATTTATTTATTTAGTCATTTCGAAATTCGTTTTTGTCCACTGAGGAAAATTAGATTTCCTGGCGTAGGCTAAGAATTGACAACGGTAGGCCTATTTCTAAACACAAATGACGTAGACCAGCGTAATTTAATCAACATCAATGACTTTCCACAAGACAAACAGTGGTAAGGAAGACCTTGCTTCATTTCAATAGTAGGTCTATCTGTGGACTGCGAATATGATAAAACAAATCCATATTGTCTCAGAATAGGCCTAAAACAAAATCGGTCCATAATTGACCTTGCTTCATTTCAACATTAGGCCTGTGGATTGCGAATATGACATAATAATTGGCTCAGAATAACAAAATCTGCCCATAATTGTTATACTACCGTATATTAATCTAATTAGAAACGGGTCTCATTTAATGTCAATAATGGAGACAGCCAATGGGCTACGGTCTAGGTTTTTATTTTCACTAAAATACGGCGATGGTGCAACAACTAGCCTTGTTTGTGCGTTTAGGCCTACAAGTCAAAAACAAGTCCAGTGATAGCACACTGTTGAACAGCATTAGGCTACAACAATAGGCCTACTGATCATTATCAGATGAGTCATGGGGAAATTTAACAGCAAAAATCAAGTGGTCAAATTCGCGTTGCTTCTCAAAATTAATCCATTGTTAATTGCCCAGTGCATTTCAGCCGAGCAGAAAACGGCGCTGTAATTTTAATTAAAAGTAAATTAGATTTAGATCAAAGGACATGTTATGGATACACACCGGTCATTATACAGACACCTTGTAAAGTCATTAACGAATTAGCATTTGTAGTTGCGCGCACGGTTGGCAACCCTAATTCCCATAGAATGGTTGCCGTAGGCCTAGGCTACTCTACAGTTTGCACCACATCATAATACACATTCAAATGCATATATATTAAATACAATCTAAAATCTCATCTTCGCATGATTAGGGGGACATGATACTCAAAATTATTGTTAGGCCTATTATTTAGGCAAATACGGCAGCAATGGGTGGCCTATGACACTGTTTGGGGCAGTGCATAAACGTAGGCTACACACAGTAGCCTACAAATAACTCAACACATGTCGTCTACTTGTATAAATGCCTGTGCTTGTGTGTGTGTGTGTGTGTGTGTGTGTGTGTGTGTGTGTGTGTGTGTGTGTGTGTGTGTGTGTGTGTGTGTGTGTGTGTGTGTGAGAGAGAGAGAGAGAGAGAGAGAGAGAGAGAGAGAGAGAGAGAGAGAGGAGGGGGGGGGCTATTGGTAAGAAAGCGCATGAACAATTAGACCAATTAATTGCGCATGAAATCATGTTGATTAGAAATAACAATGTGATTATTCTTATCATTCATTTCAACGAATTAATTTAAAATGTTTCATCTTTGTAACCATTAACCTAAAACCTTTACCGTAAAACGGAACGCATGCAAGTTATTCCAAAAATAGTGTAACAGCGACTCCAACTGGCTGGAGGAAAAGAAAGAGAAAGATCCATGAAAATATGAAGGGTTTGTGGAAATTTCACGATCTTATTGCGCCCTCTTCCGGAAGGTTTTGATCATAAGGCTTTTCTCGAGCTGAAACGCTTGCGTTCATATTTTACAGTGCAGAACCAGAAGTGCATGCTATGAAAATGTTGATCGTCCTCGGGTTTAAACATCCTGGCTAACTTTAGCAGTCTGATATCCAGTTGTAGCTTCCTTGTCTCTCCACCTGTAATGCTGGATAGAAGCCGTTTTTAACGCACCACAGCAAATGCCAGGCTTTGGTTTTTAGCCTACATCCTGTCAAGGTCTTTATACAGTAGGCCTACAGTTATGCTCAAACTAATAGCAGTGTCTTTACAAAAAAGTACAAATACATTGTACTTTCATGAGCAGAAATGCATTGGGGACACTGCACATTCAATCAACACTAGGCTATTTCAATGCAAGAAAATTGGGGAAGGTAATTCAATTTTATAAATATTTCACAGAAAGTGAAGAAATGTAATGTCTTTAAAAAAAGGGAAAAAATCAGTGTTTACATTCGTCTTCATCTGTGGTCAATGGGTACTGCAGCCCAGTTTAATTGTACAACATTTCACAATTCCTCTGCATGTCTTGGTTTTGCCTCATGAACAGCATTTTATGTCAGCCCACAAGTTTTCTGTGGGATTAAGGTTTGGGAATTGGGCTGGCCACCAATGAGTATAGGTGCCATTTGTCTGGATTTTGCATCGTCTTGTTGAAATATCCACTTCAAAAGGCATTTCCCCTTCAGTATAGGGCAACATGACTTATTCCAGCATCCTGATACTCAAATAAATAAAACTGATCCATGATCCCTGGTATGCGATAAATAGGACCAGCATCATTGTACAAATGTAGTACAAAAAACATCCCCATCATGATACTTGCACCACCATTAGATAACTTTGTCTGATAAGATTGTTCTTTTTTGGGGTCTAAGGGTCAGTTTTCCGGACATCCTGCAAGCAACCAATTCAAGCCATGGTACACAGTGAAGACGGTTAAGCATGATGGTGTACGCACTACGGGATGTTTTCGCACTACGGTATTGGTCTGATTTACCATGGATCAGTTTGAGTACATCAGGATACTGCAATAAGTCATGTTGCCCTATACTAAGGAGAAAATGCCTTTGAAGTGGATGTTTCAACGAGGCAATGACCCCAAACACACCAGCAAGCAGGCAAAATCATGGTTCCAGACAAACAGCATCCAACTAATGGAGTGACCACTACAATTCCCGGACCTTAATCCCATAGAAAACTTATGAACAGCATTTTTTTTATGTCAGCTCACGAGGCAAAAGCAGGAAACTGAGACAAATTGTGGAATGTAATACAATTGACCTGGGCTGTAATACCTGTTGACCATCACCGGTCGACTCCATGCACCACAGATGGGAAATCGTTATAAGAAACCATGGTCATGCAACAAAATCAGTTTGACAGAGAGAGAGAGATTTAAAACTCATTTATTGGATGTCACCACCAGTTCATAACATAGGCATACAATATTTTCCCTAAAACATCTCCCCTCGGCATGAGAAGGGAGGAGCCCTCTCCTTCACACTAGCAATACATGAAAAACATCTGGGGAAAAAAGGTGCACACATTACATCAGTTTAGAATGCTCAGCAAAGTTGAATTTTCAAGAATTCGTTGGTTTGTACGGAACATTGCGTTTCAAAAAGACAGATGTCAACACTTTACATTACACTATTACATTTCTTCACTTTCTATGAAATATTATACAATTGAATTATGTTTTCCAATGTACTTGCTTTGAAATAGAATGCACAGTGGATGTGCAGTGTCCTAAATGCATTCTTGCGCATTAAAAGTACGGTTTATTAGAAGCATTTCAACATTTACTCAACTTTGTAAAAGGCACTGCTGTTATTTTGAGCACAGCTGTACATCCATAAGTAAGGGCTGGTGCGATTAACACTATTACACAGTGGGCCTTTAGCACATTAGTAATTTTGTCAGTTTATTGCCAACTTGTATGTAGTCAATTCACTTTTATTAAATAATAAATGTACACTTATTTTTTTAAATTGATGGTCGAGGTGAATGTCCTTATGTACACTTTTCATACATGAATAGGGGTACTATGGTAGTTGGAAATGGTGGATTGACATGGAGTAGTCATACACACCAGTGGCTAAAAACCATTGTGGTTCTCCACATCCCTTCCCACTGTCAGCCTAGGCACAAGTACTTGGGGTACTTTGCGGAAATGCAGTTTAGGCTCATTTGCAAGCCTAGACAGCATTTCCGCAGAGAAAACGCTATTACAGGTAGTATGCTTGCAGCTCATGGATACATACACACAGCTGCCCTTCACGTGCACAAACCCAAGGGAGAGGGAGGTGGGGGAAGAGATCATGAGTGAGCGAGAGGTGTGGTAAAACTGTTTATTTAACATTTCAGTATGACCTCCACTCCAATATTGCGGTATGAACATACAATTCCAAATTTGAGGCCCAAATTTAAAAAAAGTCATACCAACATTGTTTACATGTTTCAACTGCATCAGGACAAAATGACAAAGCAATTCTAAGTGTTCTGTGTCCTGCAATTGTGTTTTATCTTCACATTTTTTTTATTGACAAAATACAGTATCCCATACCTTTGAATGTAAGTCTGAATCCCTGAGATCCCTAGTCCATACACCACAGAGTTCAGCCCAGTCGTCTGAGGGTGAAATGTCAGAGAACCTGAAGGCAAGTTTGTATACAAATTCATCTTCACACAGTCAAAGTAATATATAGCAAATCAGTGGGGCACGCTCTATATACACACACACACAACACTTGCACAGGCACACTGGCTCTCAAACACACACATGATCGTGTGTAATAAAAGAAAAATGAACATCTGCAATGACACCAAAACATGCATACTTTAATTATAAAAAGCTGAGGTGAAAATTCAGACACACAAAAGCAAAGAAACACACAAGCGAGCGAGCAAACAAACGCACGCGCACACGCACGAGCAAAGAAACACACACGCTCAAAGAAACACACACACACACACACACCCACCACAGCTGGACCATGCGCTGTCCCAGACCACAACCGGGTGCAGTGGACCCAGCTGAGCCCGGGTGAGCACTGCAGTGAACGCCTTCCTCTGCACTCCAGCGACACTGCCTCACGCCTGCACAGTAAGGCATTCCACTTACCCTGTTGGCCACCCACCCCAAGGAAGCAGAAGGAACTGAGCACCCAACCGCCACTTAGGAGCGCCCAGCCAGGACATTAGGACTGGCCCCCGGGTCACTATGTACGACACTCCCAGAACTCACCACCAATCTCATGCGTCAGCGGAGATAAACTTCTCCAAGAAGAAAGAAATGTGCCTCGGTCAGAAAGAACAAACACCAGGACAACCAACCAGAAGAGACGTTAAGCAAACCTCTACCTCTCTACTCTTCCCTACTCTACCCTACTCTTGCTGTACCTTTGGTGGAGCTGCAGCCATGGTGTCGTCGTGATGCTAGTTGAGGCCGAGGCAAAAGCCAAGCTGAACCCTCTTGATGACAAAAGGTGACCGTGTCAAGGCAAAGATGTGCGGAGCAGTATTTGCAGCACGGCTAAAGAATTGCTTCCACAAGCACAGCCGGTCAAGAAGTGGCATGACCTAGTAGAAATCAAGAACCTCTTGCGTACCATACGGCGTGCAAGTTAAGGATGCCAAACCTTCTACACAAGGTTGGCAAGATTCAGAGCAGCACTGACTTGAGATTGGTGATGGATTCCAGGTGCAGTGAACATAGCAGGCCAGCATAAGGTCAGTCCTGAAGACCTAACTGAAAGTTCCGAGTGGCAGTGCGGTGCACAGTTCCTTCAGTGGCCAACAAAGTTAGTAAAAGACGTTGCTGCACAAGTAAGAGAGACAGTGTCACTAAAATGCAGAAGAAAGCACTCATTGCAGTACTCACCCAGAGTCATCTGAAGGCACAACTCCAATTGCAGACCAGGACAATGCACAGTCCAGAACTTCACAACCAACAGTAGCAGCAGTCCATGCACAAGTTTTACACACACACACAGTAGCAGCAGTCCATGCACACGTTTTATACACACACACACAAACCACTTGCACTGGCCCACACACCGTCGGTCAGACGCACGCACGCACGCACGCGCAGACACACACACACACACACACCACACACAGTCGGTCACACGTACACACACGCGTACACACACACACACACACAAACACACACACACACAGTCGGTCACGCGTGTACACACACGCGTACACACACACACACACACACACACACACACACACACGTACACACACACACACACACACACACACACACAGACACACACAGGGGGTGGGGTGAAACAAGTGCTATAAAAATGAATAAGAAAAAATAACATCTGCATGATACCAACACATGCATGCTTTGTAGTGATAAACCCAAAATAAAAAGCTGCAGCGAACAGTCACACACACGCGCATCAAACAGCCACATCTTGTATTGTAGAAAACAAAAAATTGTAGATTCTTTCTTTACATCTGATTACCGGTATGATCTCAGCAATTTCTTCAATCATTACAGGTGGTGAGCTAGAGCAGTGAACTTGGATATGCATGTTTTGAGTGCTCCCACCCTCCACTAACCACTGACACGATGTGTAGATTTATGCCTTTGTCTGTCAGTGCTGTTAGTGGTTCTGTGTCCCCCCTAGCATTGATGTTCGTAGGTGTGGTTGTCACAATTAAGACAGCCCTTGTGCACTGGAATTATGTTAGTTGGCTTGTACATGTCCTTCTGTGGCAATGGTTAGAATTAGTATGAGAGTGTGATGGCTAAGTACACAGACACATACCGTACATACACATGTCCATTATGGTAGTGGATGCTTGGATAGGGCAGAGATGTTTGTTGGTGACGGGGCAGGGAAGAGATTGGAGGAGGAGAGCTGGGTTGCTGGAAGTTGAGTTGTGCTGAAATAATTCTGACTGGCTCATCATGTTTCCCTTGGCTGGGCAGTAGGCTTATAGGGCTTGGGTCTTGAACCATCAGGACATCTACAGGGAGCCCATCAAGCTCACCTACAGGAGCAGGCTGCCTTTCAGGATGGCTAGCCCCTCGGCCAGGCTGCACGTCGCAGGAAGAGCATGAAGTCGTACACGATGGCGCCCATAGCGCCACAGATCATGATACCCGCCCAGTACACCTGCAGGGCGAGGAAAGAACAGAAAACCATACTAATAATCAGAAAGCTATATGGAAGACGGGCATTGGATGCACGGAGGTGCCCAACCACAGACCTGTAAAGGTTGCGCACCCACCAATCATCATGAGCGAAGTGGATGTCGGAAATGCGAAAATGGTCACTTGCTAATCGGCGAAGCTAACCAGCCAAATCCTGCCCCCCTGATCAATAGACTCGACTTGGACTTGTGCCTCATGACATGGCGAAAAGACTAGCCCCCTCCCATTAGATGTTTTTAAATCAATCTAGTTCAACAAAACTGAAGCATTTTCTACAGTTGATTTCATAGCGCAGACAGCGCAAGCTGGCAGCAGCAGCCACATTTCACATCAAGTGTCATCAATAGTTTTCTTAATGGCAAAGAGTAATTTTTGCAGTGCATGTACATACATATGTAGCTAAATTCTTATGAGAACTCAACCAGTGTCATCAATAGTTTTCTTAGTGGTTGAGGTCTCAATGGTCATTTTGCATTTCTTACATTTTGGAAGAACTGCACTTGATTTCAAAACAGTTGACTGCCTCTTGCTTTGTTTTCTCTTGCCTTTTTCAGGTCTAAAATATTTTCCCTGACATCCTTTGATGGCTCTTTGGTCATTTGGTGCCAGTTTGGAGTCTGATAAGATGCTGGTGACCATTTACAGTCTTTCAATCAACTTGTCAGCTGAATTAAAGTGCCCATCTGGTCTGTGGGACCAGAACTCTTATACTTCATTGAGGGAAATAAGTAAATCAATTATTTTATCCCCTGTCAACTATTAATTAGGGATGGAACGGTTCACAAAATTCACAGTTCGGTTCATATCACGGTATCAAGGTCACGGTTTTTGGTTCTCTACGGTTCATTTTTTTTAGTTCATGATAAATGGTGCACTAGGAATATTAAACCATATTTATATAACTGCAATTATAAAGTGATGATGAGCAAGTTGAATCAGCTGTCGTTAGCTGATGCGCGCTGTCTGAGCGTCCCAAATGCCCTCTTTCAAGAGGCTAATAGAATCAGACTTATCACTAAATATCCTACATATGGTTTGTATAGGCTTATAATGTGAAAATGGTGTGATTTTAATTGTGTCATCCTCTGATTGGTCATATATTAATGTGTTAATCAGAGAGACAAGATAAGATACTCCTAGAATCTCTGTTTTACGTCTTTTTCTGGGTAGTACATGAATTGCGGTTTGCCACGGACTGCATTTCACGGTTTGGTATGGTGTGTGAATTGTACAGTTTCGGTTTTCGGTGCGGTTTGTACCATCTCTACTATTAATATTATGTTCTTTAGTTTTTCTCTCCAGGTTAAAATACCCCTACCATTACAATTATAGACTGATCATCTGATCATGTCAATATTTATAAGCAAACCAAAACAATCAGCAAGGGATCAAATACTTGTGTATTGTGTATGTGTGTAACTGTGTGGCACTCACTCATGGGGTGTGCCATGGTGACAGGAGGAACAGACTCATGGGCTCCGCTTCGGCTTCCCTCATCCATCACAGAGAAGATGCAGATGACCATCTGAATGGTCAGGAAGGCCTCCAAGCTAGAGCTGCACACACACAAGAAATGAGAATCAAGCGAGTTGTTCAATAGATCTTAATAAAAAATAATTCTTTAGTCTTCTCCGTATTCATCTGGCACAAATGTGACACTGAAAAGGACACTATTTAAGGGCATTCTCTTGGGTTAAAAACAAATGTTACATTGGCTTTTTACTCACACCACGTGTCCAGTGCAGTGAGGAACTGTGGAGGCTCTCAAAGCAAGCCCATGCCCAGGCAGCGCCTGCTACGACACTTCCCACTCAACTTGGCGTGGCACGGCAAGAATGTACCAAGCCAGGTGGTTTCTGCCAACTTTTTCCTCCATTGGGTTGCACATCCCAATGCAGTGTGGTACCTTGCGGGTCCCAGGACTTTCCGTTTTGTTTTGGGATCTTCACTTGATCACATCCTTGGGGGTGTGGGGGCTTGGATGGGGCAGAGGTCTTTGTTGGGGTTTGCTGGTTGTTGGTGACAGGGCGGGGGAGAGGTTGGAGGAGAAGAGCTGTGTTGCTGGAAGTTGAGGGGTGCTAAAATAATTCTGACTGGCTCATCATGTTTCCCTTGGCTGGGCAGTAGGCTTATAGGGCTTGGGTCTTGAACCATCAGGACATCTACGAGGAGCCCATCAAGCTCACCTACAGGAGCAGGCTGCCTTTCAGGATGGCTAGCCTCTCGGCCAGGCTGCACGTCGCAGGAAGAGCATGAAGTCGTACATGATGGTGCCCATAGCGCCACAGATCATGGGACCCGCCCAGTACCCCTGCAGAGGGAGGGAAGAACAGAAAACCATACTATAGTTACATGTGAGCTGCAAATATATAGGAGCAAGACAGAACCTTCTTAAGACATACAGTGCACGGTGGCTTCTGAAAAACACCAATACATAATGTAATAACTAATTTAATTGAATACTTCTTGACACACTAACAGAATAAATCTGACCTGAAAGTAGTTTACAAACAATGGGAGGGTATAAGCATGGTTTTTAAATATTTCTTACACAGCGGTTCATGAAGTTTCTCGTGAACATAGCAGGGGCAAAGGATCTGGCAGGGTTCATTTCAGCTCCAGCGTAAAACATCTGAAACAAACAGTGTTCAGAGTTGAGTATTAGCATCAATGTAAAAAAGTTCAACAGTGAGAACAGGTTTGCACACTGAAAAGGACATTGAACCCTGGGACCCTGAAACTTCTGCCCTACTCTGCTCTCAGGAAAAAAAAACTCCTTGTGCTTGACCTTAATCAGTGTGCAGGTGAGCACACAGCACCGAGGAAGGCAGAACCCTGAAACGTCTGCTCTGCTCCAGAGTTGTGGACTCGAGTCATGTGACATGGACTTGAGTCGTCAATTTGATGACCTCAGATTCGACTTCACAAAATGTAAAGGCTTAGGGACTTCGACATGACTTGACCATCAATAGACTCGACTTGGACTTGCGCCTCATGATAGTGTAAAGACTTGCCCCTTCCACATCAAGACAAGATTTATACATAAAATAATTCATAAATACTACTGGACACCTGTTAGGCTGAAGAGAGTTGGTCTAACCAACAGTGATGAGATGTAACTTAGAAAGGTACCCACAGAGTTCTTACATTTCCAGCACTCATGTGAGACTGCCCTCTTGTCTCACCTTTCTGGACTCAAGTACTTGGGACAATGGAAGAGCTGCTGGAGCAGCCACTGCCAAGCTCACCTCACCTGTGTCTACTTGGAGATCGGACTCTAACACCTGAACAAAGGCCCAGTCTGGACTAGCTCTTGTCGGTTTCCTTACTGCTGCCAAAGTTATCTTAAGGAAATGGAAGAGCACAAGTGCACCTTGTTACAAGGACTGGATGGAGCACATGACAACTCCTACGAGCTAATGCTTGCCAAAGTGAGAGACAAAATGTTTTCTGCCATGTGGGACAGTTTTTTGAACTATGTTAAGAATTGAGAGCAATTTGAAATAGAGGTAATACTAACCGCAGGAATACACCAGCGGCGATCTGAGCGAGTCGAGCGACGGAAGTAATTGACTTTGTATTGAGTCGAGAGACAAAAGCGATTCTGGAGACTAGAGCGATTTGCGCGACGAGCGCGACAATTTGAAGTTCAAATCTTTTCAACTTTCTATGACGCGGTTCGGCGACAAGCCGCGACAGCCAATGACAGCATGGAGGTCAGTGACCACAGCCAATGGGAATGCTTGAATGTTTTGCCTTCTGCCTGTACGGACATACTCTTGTCTCCTAAATCTCTCGTATCGCTTGCTGCTACACTCTGTCGCTTGAATCGCGTCGCCGCTGGTGTATCTCTGCGGTAAGTGATCTATTGGAATACATGTGTGCCAGGGAAGGGGGAGAAAGGGGATAATGCTGTGTGAGGGTTTGGTTGTTAGTTAAGGTTGTGTTTACATGGTACTTGTGTACACGTGGTACAAGTGCTACAAGGGTACTTGTGTATGTGTACTTGATGGTACACCACAAGTGTATTTGTTTTATCATGTGTTTTTATTTTTGAATTTGGAAAATAAAAAATGTTGATTACAGAAAAAAGACTTACCCCTTCCCATTGAAATATTTTATCTATCCAGTTCAACAAAATTGCTTTATGAAATCAACTGTAGAAAATGCTTCAGACAGCGCAAGCTGGTAGCAGCAGCCACATTTCACCATTCCGTTTTCGAATGCCCAGAGCACTTCAGTAAGGCGTGCACATAAGGATTTAGCTACACATGTACATATGTGCACTGCAAGATTTTGATCTTCTATGCCATCAAGTGTCATCAATAGTTTTCTTAGTGGTTGAGGTCTCAATGGTCATTTTGCATTTCTTACATTTTGGAAGAAATGCATTTGATTTGACAACAGTTGACTGCCTCTTGCTTTGTTCAGGTCTAAAATCTTGTCCATGACATCCTTTGATGGGTCTTTCCCATGACTAGTTTGGAGTCTGATTGATATGATGCTGGTGACCATTTACAGTCTTTAATTCAGATGACAAGTTGATTGAAAGTGCCATTTGGTGGGACCAAAACTCTTAATTTATATTTCATTGAGGGAAATAAGTATTTGATCCCCTGTCAACTATTAATTTATTTTCTTTATTTTTTTTTTTCTGCATTTTCTTCTTGATATTCTGTCTCTCCGTGTTAGAATACACCTACTATTACAATTATAGACTGATCACGTCTATATTTATACGCAAACCAACAAGGGATCAAATACTTGTGTATTGTGTATGTGTGTAACTGTGTGGCACTCACTCATGGGGTGTGCCATGGTGACAGAAGCCAATGCGGAGCCGATGTGTCGGTTCCTCCTCTCATCCATCACGGAGAAGATGCAGATGACCATCTGAATGGTCAGGAAGACTTCCAAGCTAGAGCTGCACACACACAAGAAATGAGAATCAATTGAGTTAGAGAATAGATCTTTATAAAAATAATTCTTTAGTCTTCTCCGTATTCATCTGACACAAATGAAAAAACACAAATGTTACATTGGCTTTTTACTCACCATGTGTCGAGAGCAGCGAGGAACTGTGGAGACTGTCAAAGCAAGCCCGTGCCCAGGCACCGCCTGCCACGACACTTCCCACTCGATCCTGGCATGTGCACGGCACGGGAAGATCGCACACCCATCAGGCAAGGTGGTTTCTGCCAACTTGTTCCTCTACTGGGAGGAGGATGAGGCGGCGCACATCCAAATGCAGTGTGGTACCTTGCAGGTCCTAGGACTTTTTGGTCTGTTTGGAATCTTCAATTGAGCACATCCACTTCGGGGTGTGGGGGCTTGGATGGGGCAGAGGTCTTTGTTGGGGTTTGCTGGTTGTTGGTGACAGGGCGGGGGAGAGGTTGGAGGAGAAGAGCTGTGTTGCTGGAAGTTGAGGGGTGCTAAAATAATTCTGACTGGCTCATCATGTTTCCCTTGGCTGGGCAGTAGGCTTATAGGGCTTGGGTCTTGAACCATCAGGACATCTACGAGGAGCCCATCAAGCTCACCTACAGGAGCAGGCTGCCTTTCAGGATGGCTAGCCTCTCGGCCAGGCTGCACGTCGCAGGAAGAGCATGAAGTCGTACATGATGGTGCCCATAGCGCCACAGATCATGGGACCCGCCCAGTACCCCTGCAGAGGGAGGGAAGAACAGAAAACCATACTATAGTTACATGTGAGCTGCAAATATGGGAGCAAGACAGTGCATGGATCCTTGTGCAAAACAACAATACATAATGTAATAACTTAATTGAATACTTCTTGACACACCAACAGTGCCTAATGGTGAACCACATAAATCTATCTGACCTGAAAGTAGTTCAGCATAAGCATTTTTTTAATGCATGATTTTTAAATATTTCTTACACAGCGGTTCATGAAGTTTCTCGTGAACAGAGCAGGGGTGAGGATTCTGGCAGGGTTCATTTCAGCTCCAGTGTAGAACATCTGAAACAAATAGTGTTCAGAGTTGAGTATTAGCATCAATGTAAAAAAAGAACACGGTGAGAACAGGTTTGCACACTGAAAAGGACAGTAAGGTCAAGCACAAGGAGTTTTTTCCTGAGAGCAGAGTAGGGCAGAAGTTTCAGGGTTCTGCCTTAATCAGTGCGCAGGTTAGCAATTAGCAACTTCGGTAGTTGCCAATGGGAAATTGCATTGGAAACAACAAAGTAGCTAACACAGTTAGCAACTACGCTTTCCAGAAATGCACCCCAGAACCCTGAAACCTCTGCTCTACTCTGCTCCAGAGTTGTGAACTCGAGTCATGCGACATGGACTCGAGTCGCCAATGATGATTTCACACTCAACTTCACAAAATGTGAAGACTTCACCATCAATAGACTGGGACTTGCGCCTCATGGCATAGCGTTAAGACTTGCCCCTTCCCATTTGAATTATCTATCCAGTTCAACAAAACTGAAGCATTTTCTACAGTTGATTTCATAGAGCAGACAGCGCAAGCTGGCAGCAGCAGACACATTTCACCATTCCGTTTTCGAATGCCCAGAGCACTTAAGCAAGACATGCACATAAGAATTTAGCTACAAGTTGATTGAAAGTGCCCATCTGGTCTGTGGGACCAGTACTCTTGATTTATACTTCATTGAGGGAAATAAGTATTTGATCCCCTGTCAACTAGTAAAGAAAATGAAAACTAAAGAATATAAATTATGATATTCTGTCTCTCCGTGTTAGAATACACCTACCATTACAATTATAGACTGATCATGTCTATATTTGTACGCAAACCAACAAATCAGCAAGGGATCAAATACTTACATTCTATTGTGTATGTGTGTATATGTGTGGCACTCACTCTCGAGGTGTGCCATGGTGAAAGAAGCTGATGCAGAGCCCATGAGTCTGTTCCTCCTCTCATCCATCACGGAGAAGATGCAGATGACCATCTGAATGGTCAGGAAGACTTCCAAGCTAGAGCTGCACGCACACACGAAATTACAATAAATAGAGTTGTTCAATAGATTCGATTCCGATACAGAAGGTCATGATCCAATTCGAACCACGATCCGATTCAATATTGATCTTTTGTATTACTCGGTTGTCACTTTAACCCATTTATGCCCAAAATTCTAAGACCTGCTATAAAAACCTAAATATCTCAACCTTTGATACCCACACAAACATGAAATACCTTGGTATGAGAGAAAGAAGTGGGAAACTTGGTATTAGAGAGAAAGGTCAGAAAACACTGGCACTATTTACTTGAACAGGCCATGTGTATTTGTGCATGTAGTGTACATGAATGTGGAAGAAAGCTACAGGATGTGGTTGAGAAAATAGCACCTGTAATTGAAAAAGATCGATCCACAAAGTTGTGAATCGATATCACACTTTTCGAACGTGAATCGATATTGGATCGCGATTCGATCTTTTGAACCCAGCCCTAGATCTTAATAATAAAAATAATTCTTTAGTCTTCTCCATATTCATCGGACACAAATGTGACACTGAAAAGTACACTATGAAGTGCATTTTCTTGGGTTAAAAAACACAAATGTTACATTGTCTTTTTACTCACCCGTGTCCAGTGCAGCGGGGTACTGCGGAGGCTGTCAAAGCAAGCCCATGCCCAGGCATCACCTGCTGCGACACTTCCCACTCGATCTTGGCATGGCACGGCAAGAGCACATCAGGCGAGGTGGTTTCTGCCAAATTTTTCCTCTATTGGGAGGAGGATGAGTCGTCACACATCCCAATGCAGTGTGGTACCTTTCAGGTCCCAGGACTTTTTGGTTTGCTTTGGAATCTTCATTTGAGGACATCCATTTGGGGGAAGGGGTAGGTTTTCACATGGATATCCCGTACAATGTCTTTGGAGATCACGTTGACCACTCTTGCGAGCTTGAATTGCCCATGCAATGCATTGTGGTCGCAGAATCACACTATATCTATTTCGTTGCCTTTTTGACAATGACAATAAATTCTTGAATCCTTGAATTGAATCCTTATCTCCAACTTTTCTTCTTGCAGTGTGCCACTTGTTTTAGATAAACAGGTTCAGGCCTTCAAGTTGGCTCCAGGACTTCAAAAAGTGGCAGACTTGTGTTTACATTTCTTGCAGTCTTTTGTGGGGGTAGGTGTTGTTGTCGTCTCTTCAGGAAGTCCTCCCCAAAGGCCCCTGAACACAATGAGCATGCCAGTGGCCGTGTCTGGGAAGTTGACAGCCTCCCCCTCGCCGACAGCGCCGGATGAAGGCACTGCCCCCATTCCCCCTCCTGACACTCAGGAATCGCCCAGCCACTCCCCATGTCCATGCAAATGCCCCGACCAGCCGCCCAGACCGGTGAAACGCCCTTCATCCAACAGCTCCTGGACTGCTGCCACTGCTGGTGGCGCAGCCCTAGACTTGGACCACGTGCCGTTCCATACCACAACTGGGTGCCGTGGCCCCAGCTGAGCCCGGGTGAGCACTGCAGCGAAAACCCTCCTCCACACTCCAGCAACACTCCCTCCCGCAGTAAGGCATTCCACTAACCCTGTTGGCCACCCACCCCAAGGAAGCAGAAGGAACTGCAGACCGGACTGCCACTCTGAACCCCCAGGCAGGCCATCAGGACCAGCCCCCCTGGTGACTACATCCACCATGCCCACAGAATTCACCACCAATCTCAGACGTCAGCGGAGATCAACTTCTCCAAGAAGAAGAAAGAAATGATCGTCGACCAGAATTTCCTCAGTAGCAGTGAGCGAAGAAACACCAGAACCACTCACTAGAAGAGAGCAGTTAAGACAAGCCTCTACCTCTCTACTCTACACTACTCTACTCTACACTACTCTACTGGTACTGTGCTGAACCTGCGGTGGAGCTGCAGTCATGGTGTCGTCGTGAGGCCTAGGCCAAGCTGAACCCTCTTGACCACAAGGGTAACACAGTCAAGGCGAAGAGTCACTGACTGAGATTGGTGATGGATTCCAGGTGTGGTGAACATAGAACTTTTAGGTCTTCAGGACTGGCATGATGTCTGCCGAGTGGCAATGCGGTGCGCAGTTCCTTCAGTGGCCTACAAAGTCAGTAAAAGACGTTGCTGCACAAATAAGAGACAGTGTCACTAGAACACAAAAAAAAAATTTCACTGCAGTACTCACCCGAAGTCAGCTGAAGGCACAACACCCAATTCCAGTTCAGGACAACGCACAGTCCAAGTCAAGAACTTCACCACCAACAGTAGCAGCAGCCCAAGAGCTAATGGAGAAAAGGCGCTTCAGCAGTCTAAGACGGCTGGTCGGGACAGTTGCATGGACATGGAGAGTGGCTAAAAAGGTTCCTGAATGTCAAGAGAGGAGATGAAGCAATATGGGAGGCAGAACCTTCATCCCAGCCCTTTTTCTAGATTTTTTTCTTCTTTTCTTTAAGTTTCATCCTCCAGGCCCCGATGTGAAGTGTCCTCCCCGTCTGTTGGGTTGTGGTGTGAGTGGAGTCTTTGCATCTTCATCACTGGCAGCAGGAGGTTGTCCATTGGCGAGTTGCCTCAATGGTCAGCGAGGTGATGCACTGGTTAGGCGGTGGTCAACTGGCAGACAGCTCACTGGTGCAGCCCAAATGCACTGGTAATCGTCGGCTTACAATGTTGCATTGATTTTTCACTCTGGATTTTTTTCTGTGCACATGTCCACTTTGATGCAACGAAGAAGTTGGCACGTGGAAAGTTCAGTAGTTGTGGTTTTGTCTTTCCCTTAGGAACAGAGCCTGGAGGGAAACAAAGACAGATATAGAAAAGAAGTTAGTTCCGTCAGGTCCATTGCTGTCAAGAATCACGAGACAATTAGTTCTGTCAGGTCCATTACAGTCAAGAAACCATGGAGCGTTCTTAAGTATGCTTATCGAATCATTGGCCTAAGAAACCGATATTTGAATCAAAATGGCTTTGATTTTGTGAAGTGAAAGCCCAATTGGGAAACTCCAACTCCCATTGTCATTGTGACACAGCACTCCACAGAACACAAGTGCACACAACAAAATTGCATTTATGGCCAATGGCACCCCAAGTGAGCAGTGCCGTGGAACGGTGCCATGGTCAGGGGAGCTCAGTCAGAGAGGAGGATGGGGGGGAGCATTGGCTAATTACTACCCTCACCAACCTGGCGGGCCAGGTGAAAAATGTGTTCAATTTTGGCTGAATTCACTAGCCTAGCATTTCCCATTGAAATGACTGGAGGTGGGACTTATTCACTCTCTCCAGTTCTTATACTACTTCCATGGTTCGAGCAGCCAAGACTGGGAGACAAAACTGAGAACTTTCAAAAATTTCAAACTGAACAATGAGGAGCGAGGAGACTTGATTAGCTGATCTAGAACACCCTAGACCAATAAAGCACAGCCAGCTCTTTCTTGACTACCATGGCCTGGCCAGAACTAAGGCTATAATGCTTAGTTGTACAGAAATGTGCAAAAGAGCAGTAAATGTGAAACCATGTCTACAATCCTAAATGTTAAACAAAAATAAACTTTGCAATGTTAGACTACAAGCCATCCCAATTTACGAGATTGTAGGAAAGAGCTATAAATGACCAAAAAGGTGCACTGTAGGATGTGGGCAGAATAGGTAGCCTACTGCAACTATGTTGCTCATTGAAACTGTGCTGCATGTTGCCAAATCTGATCTTTTCATGAATATATATTAAACAATAAACCAATAGTTTAAGCAAAGTAGCCTACATGAGATTTGCAGCTGAAAATGCACATTTTTGAAAATCCACCATGGCGGACCACGGAGAAGATCCCCCTTTTCATGTAAGAAAAGTGCAATTTCCCCATAATGATGAATAGGCCTAGGCCTACTTACAATTTGGTGGTGGTGGTTAAGTAGGCCTAGTCACGAAAAAGGTAAAAATTTGTGACTGGGCAGCGTGAATTCTGGAAATAAACTACTACAAATCTTAGGCCTACACGGTAGCACCTTTACGTTGTAATCAATTTGAGCAAGCAATTCCACTTAAGGCCCACCGAGAGCCCACAACCGATTGCAAACTACCATTAGGCCTACTCAAAATACAAATGCCACGAAAATATAACTTGTGCCCAGTCCAGGCCTAATCTTAGGATTAATGTTCACAGCATTTGAAACTGAAGTAAGTACTAGTAGGCCTACTTGAACGATAGGCTGAACATTGTGAAACACCCAATCACCGTGGCAGAACGCAATTCAGCGCCATAAACCCAGCTCGCATTACACTTTCAGGTGAATAGCCTAGCTAGCCTACTACAACACGCGCTTACCGGCTGCCTCAGTTTCAGAAATCACGTTTGTACAGTTCCAGCCGTCATGGATTGATCACAGTCTACCTGTAGCTTCAAGCAGCCTCCAAACGGCAAACGGAGCTAAAACGCCTAATTTAAACGCTGCACACCACGCATTGCTGCGCAAACCAAACAAGCTGGCACGATAGCCTACAGCTGACGGTGATCAGCCGACTCGTCCCTTAATTAGGCCTAGTTGACGCTACTAGCAGGGTGCGGTTCAATCAGCTGTCCGATACCACCACCAAAATGAGCGGGCGGAGCACTCCTTGGGGAAAACGTGCAGCCTCCAATAAATGGCAGTGAGCCCTATCTCACGCCTTTCGTAAAGTCTTCACGAAAAAAATAGAGTAATTTTCGTGGTGCATTCACGTTATTGCCCGCCTTTCGTAAAGTTTTCACGAAAATAATAGATTAATTTTCACGCTGCCTATTCACTTGAATTGCCCCACTGCTGCTATGGTTATCCAAACGTCTGCAGGGGCGGGGAGGGGGTGCTGACAGAACACTGCTGATACACTCGGGACTCACTAATTCGACGCCCTTTCGGTACTTACGCCTTATGTCCCCTAAACCTAAACCTAAACCTAAACCTAACCCTAACCTTAACCCTACTTAACCCTAAACCTAACCCTAAGCCTAGCCTTAACCCTAACCTTAACCCTAACCTTGACCCTAAACCTAAAAATGTTTGATTACCATGTGACGGTAGGCTACCGAAAGGGCATCAAACTAGTGGGTCGCTAGGCAACAGTCGGGCAATTCAAGTGAATAGGCAGCGTGAAAATGAATCTATTATTTTCGTGAAGACTTTACGAAAGGCGGGCAATAACGTGAATGCACCACGAAAATGACTCTATTGTGAATGCACCACGAAAATTACTCTATTTTTTTTTCGTGAAAACTTCACGAAATGAGTGAGATACGGTTGGATGAGAGGACAGCATACTGAAGAGTAGGCTACATCTCTGCTGTCTCGGACTTGTAATCGTCTGGGTAACCTTCATTCAAAGTTCACTGCCTGTCTCGTGAATTCAGGGAAACGACTGTGGCAGAAGCCTACACCTAGACGACCATGGGCAGTTGTAGAATCCAGCCGCCATCAGTCCTCAGTCTGACAGCTTTCAGAATGCACCCCTATCGGTCTCAGGAGCGGGCAAATTTTCAGTAGGCTATAGGCCTATTTCATGATAGCCTGGGCTGCGTTTCCCAAAAACTCCTTGTAGTAATTAGGCTAAGCCTAAGTAGTAGGCTACTTAAGTATGAGGGGCCACAAAGGCAATATATCACAGCACTAAAAGTGTATGCATACAATAATGTAGTAGGCCTATATACAATATTTTTTTTTATTGTACATGCAATTAAAATGCTTGCGCTAAGTGCATGTGTGAGGTAAAATGGTGAATTTATAAACTTTAATTAATGATGTGAAACCTATTTCTGATGTATTGCCTAATGGGCCCCTCATAGGCTACTTAAGTACAACTTGGGCTTAATCAGACCTACTACTTGAGCGTTTTTGGGAAACGCAGCCCAGGGCGAGAGCAACTGTTGACTCCGTCAAACAAAATCTTTGGGTGGAGTACATAGGATGGCGTCGCCAGGCTGATTTCATGACATTGATCTATCATATAGGCCTAATCTTACTTTCACATTATCTGTTTGAGCTTCATTGTAGTCTACACAACATGGAGTTATAGGCCATTACGAGGTTAGGCCTACAGAGCCTAGAGCAATTGAAGAGCTCTTTTCCAAAACGCATAGGCCTACATGAAATGTTTTCCCCTCAGAGTACTCAGTCACTGACTGAAGATAGCTTATGGGCAGGGTTCAGTTTGGCAACCTAACCATAAAGGGAAGAGCAGTTCCTGTGCTTGACATAACAGGGTCTATTGTGGTTAGAATGTCCTATTGGAATGGCAAAGCGCTCATGCATGCTGCGTAGCAACCAACCAATGTTTTCTCCCGTGAACTTTCCTAGTGAGACTAAAACCAACAAACTACGTTTGATTTAACAGCAGTAGTTGTAGTAACAGATGGAGTAACAGAACAGTAGACCAGAATTAGAGTGAAACTTTTAAACATTAGCAGTAGGCTACACTCAGGGAAGCCGTCAGGGGAGGACAAAGGGGACAGTTGTCCCGGGTCCAGGGACAGAGGGGACCCAGAATTGCATTGTCACTACATTGTATGTGTATTCTTTTGCCACATCCTACAGTTAGGTCTACTTTATTATCGCTGCACATGCTTACCTCGTTCCGGCCCCATATGTTTTCATTGTCCTTAATGATATTTTTTCTCCATAACATTTCTTTATTAGACAGAAACCTACACTGTAAAACATTGCAGGCCAGTTAAACTTAAAAAGGCAAGTTGCCCTGCTGCCTTAGGTTTGTAGGCCTACGTTAACTCAACTTGAAGCTTATATTTGTGTCAACCCTAAAATGAAAGACTTACACATTTTGAGGCTGTCTAATAAAGAAATGTAATGGAGAAAAAAGATCATTAAGGACAATGAAAACATATGGGGCCGGAACGAGGTAAGCATGTGCAGCGATAATAAGTGTGGTGTATGATGAAAATATCTTCCACCTTGACAGACCCCCTCTTGCTTTCAC
>NC_085859.1:57442669-57452669 GCF_034702125.1 Engraulis encrasicolus | reverse complement strand
GGAGAGAGAGAGGGGAGAGAGAGAGGGGAGAGAGAGAGAGAGAGAGAGAGAGAGAGAGAGAGAGAGAGAAAGAAAGAGAAATACAGAGACAGAGGCACAGACAGACAGACAGACAGAGAACACAAGAGAAAGAGAATGAGAAAGTGTGTTTTTCTTTCCTGACAAGACTGATGCTGCGCTATTTTCTTTTTCTTCAACTCATCACTCTATCCACCTGAAGCTCATCAGGATGAGGACTCATTTCCTTGTGTGACCTGTGCCCCAGGCTGCCTTCTTCACGCATGGGAGCCCAGAGCTATGGAGCCACAGTGCTGTGAGACATCCGCTGCTGGAAGGAGATGCCCAGTGGAGATTCAGCATGTAGGCCTATTGCATGTTAACACGTTTTAAAATGGTATACTTCTGAATTAGCTTCATTAGCTTAATCAACTAAACTACTTATAACATTCAAAAAGTAACTTTTTTATAGTTTACAAATGTACTGTTCCTTTTCAGCTGTGCGGACATGCAATATTGTGTTTATGGATGGATATGTAATAGGAGTTTTGGAGCCGCCCATAAAATAATATATAATAATATAAATTAATATATAATATAAATCACTTATGTCTATGTTTTGCAATATACAGGTTTGATTATGTAAAATGGTGATGATTACTACTGATGTCTGTTATTATTGTATCTTTTAAGGAATTGAAATAATGTTCATAGGCTTTCTATTTGTATTTTCTGTTTCTGATTAATTGTACAGTTATATTTAATTAAGAAATGTAGCCATAAAATGTTATGCTGAAATGTGTTATGCCACGGTAGTACAAGGTAAAAGGGCTTTGCAACTGAAATTAAGTACAGCAAACAAAGACACATCAGATAAAGGCTGTAAGAATTCCATGCCAAAAATATTTCAAACTGAGTCAACAAATGTAGGATCTCTCATAAACACAAACATAAACCCACACTGATCTTATTCTATCAATTCGTTTGACTGAATGACAACATGCCCAAGTAAGTATAGGTATGTGGGGAAGGTCTTAGTAGCTACACTCAAATCTGTGAAGGCGAGGTGTCACAAACTGTGGGCAATTAAGCAATTAACATGTGTGCTGTTTGTGCAAGACTTCACTTTTTTGTGTCTCACTATGCCCTAACTAAGAACCTTTCACCGTTATACGTGGGCAATTTTTTTAAAAAGTCCTTTGACATGTCATTATAATAAAGACATTTTAACCATATTTTTGGAGTTCCTAGAAAAGTTTTCTATTCAACTATATTGTTTTGTTGAGCGATCATCAGTGTGTGGAACTTCTTTTTAGTCATCTATTCATTTTCTCTTTAAAGGTGGGGTTGCAGGTATGACATCACGTTGGGGGAACTCCCCCAGGATTCTGAGGTTCTACATAGACTCATATCCATCATTTGCATGTGACGTCAAACGTTCTAGTGGACGGCCACTGGACGGCAAGAGGACGGCAGAGTGCAGCATTAATGAATGGATTCCTATGGGAGTCGCAACGTTTAGTAACTCATAACGTAACTTAGATCACCGATAAACTAAACACCGTAAACACACATTGTGCTGTTTGTTACAAAAACAGATAGGGTTACAAACCAGGCGTGACTTTTCACTGGATCTCAAAATAAAAAGAGGAAGCTGAAGTGAATCGCGGCAACCAACTGGAAAACCACCAAGCTACTCGAGTAGCCTGGATGAGCACCACGGTAAGTTTCTCATTTGCCATCCTTTATATCACCGTTTGTCTCTTAATTCGTGAACGCTAGTTAATTTAAGTCTAATGTGCAATTTCAATGTTTTTTTCTTTGAGGTAAATGTAAGATGCTTTCCATGATTAACGTTAATTAATTAGCAGCATCATTACGCTATGATGGACGTATGCTAAGATATTGCAGGCTGTAACGTAAACACGGAATTCATAAAGCTCTTGGTGAAGTAGCACGGCTATGACATTCATACTGTTAAGGTTCAAATGTAATAATAAACCATGTGTACATCTCTAGCGGTGATTTCCCAAGTAGCTTAGGCCTACTCTCCAGCATGATGCTGTCATGAAATGCCAGTCCATTATCCTTATCCTTATCCTTATCCATGCTGGCCTATTTATGACATGCTTAGGCCCACCAGTCTTGATGTTGTCCTTGTCAATAATAGGCCTATAAACCACTTTGTTGTGTTGTCATCCAAATTGTCTGCCCTCTGAAATCACACACATCAGAGGCTTAATGGTTTGGGAAGTGGTATTAAGATTGGAGGGTTGCAGCCCAGGTTCAAATCCCATCCTACACCTCTCCCTTCACCTCCCATCCAGGCTGTGCCCTTGAGCAAGGCAGCCCATGCTGCAGGGTCAGTTAGCAATTCACTGTGAGTAAGGAAGTTGCCTTGGATAAGTGTCAGCTAAGTGTTATCTTTCTGTTTCTCCAGATGAGAAGAGCGATGATCTGATGTCATGACAGATTGGATGTATGGAAGAGCCAGAGGTCCAGCACACCAAGCCAAGTTTAGCCGATTTCAACCTCTTAATCACACCAACTCAATGTAGTAGTTTATTTTTAAACACAAAGTACAAATACATTTCAAGGTTATGTAGGTGATGGGAGGGGATATCTATTCTGGGGTGGACATGTACAATAGATGTGCAGGTACTCATTTATATTAATAAATGGTTATCTGAACTAGGCCTGTAATAGTCAACCCATTGATGCTGGATGCTGTGTACACGTTGTATTGACCTAGGTGCCTGGAGCGACACAGCATTCAGGCATGACATTTTTTTAGATTAAAAATGTGGGTATGTTAGAGCCGAATTAACATGTTCCAAGAGGATGGTCTTGGCTTTTAAAACTCATATCATGTTTGTATGTGCTTCAGAGACTTATTTAGTTATTTGTTTTTTTTTAATAGGATTAGGGCACCTTTCTTAAAAAGGGCATAGGCAATTAGCTGGCATTTTTTGCAGGTGCCGGCTAAATTGGGTTAATATTATTTACATACAGCACTATCCCCATACTAGTATACCCATGTCACCTGAGATATACATTTAGTGGAGACAATATAATTAGGTAGACTAGACTGAAGATTGACAGGCGGTCATGGGTAAACGGTTAGTGTCAGACTTGTATCCCAAAGGTTGCCGGTTCGACTCCTGACCCACCAGGTTGGTGGGGGGGAGTTAAGTAATCAGTGCTCTCCCCCATCCTCCTCCATGACTGAGATACCCTGAGCATGCCGCCGCACTGCTCCCTTGGGGCGCCATTGGGGGCTGCCCCCTTGCACGGGTGAAGCATAAATGCAATTTCGTGCAGTGAACACTTGTGTGCTGTGTCACAATGTCAATGGGAGTTGGAGTTTCCCAGTTGGGCTTTCACTTCACTTTCACAGAAAATGTTCTACGTTGTTGTATTAGTACAATAAAATAAGCAAGACATGTCTGGATGGACTTCATCATTTCAGTTATTTATTATCACAACTACTCACTATCAATGACAACCAGGCGCACACCAGCCAAATGCTGGGGAAAATTAAGTTTTGCCGGTAGAAAAGAAAACATACTTGGCACTTTGATTATGTAATGTACCGGTATGTTTGGAGATTAAAATACTAGCCATTTTGGCTAGTGATGAAAAAAGTTAATTTAGAGCCCTGCTGAAAACTCCAACAACTGGTACAGGTGATCAGTGCATCAGGTGAGGAATGTAAGTAAGCCCGATGGATGAGGAAACCAGCAACACTGATGGTGAGGTCCTGGTGCTGTTGCAAAGCCCAAGCGAAAGAAGCCTCTCTGGACACCTCTTCATGTTGGCTCCCCCATCTAATTAAAAAAAAAAGAAAAGACAAACATGCTATTTAAATTAATCTAGCCATGCATTTGTAATGTACCGGTACAGTACTGAATAATTAACTCCCTTGGCAATATTGTCTGAATTAAAATGTGATGTAAAATGTCAGAAAATAACACTCATCCCAACTTACTAGTCATGTCTTTACCTGTGCTGCTGGGATGCAATTCTTGGACGTCATCCTGGCCACCATGACTCATGGTTTTAGTTTGGGTGCCGACCACCTGACTGATGAACCTGTTATTACAAAACAATAAAGATAAATAACAGGTTTGTTGTGCTTTTCTTTCTCTTGTGAAGGTCATCTTTTCAAATAATTTATTTAGGCCTACGCTTAAACTAATCAAAGTATGTAATCGACATTCTGTCTATGTGTTTCTACATGTGCAATGTAATGCAACACCGATTTGAAACATTGAAGTATATGCAAGTCAGCTTTTATTGCCACTTTCTTCATGGCCATACAAGGGAAACGAAACTAGCCTTTCTCTCTACCATGCCAGGACATAGACAGGACTGACAATTTACAGACAGACAGAAAGTGCAAGACAGGGCAGTGGACTGGTAACATAAGTGGTCAATAATAAAAAAATACGGTACAAATGAACATGTAACATTGGAGTCCAATTTGGACATGTAAACAGAAGATAAGATAGAATTATATTTCACAATAGATACATTGGGCAGACGTGGCTGAAACAACAATGAAATCCACTTGGATGAAACGAAACGCACCCGAGTTAACCTACAAGATACATCCGAGATGAAAAGATATGCTTTTCAAAAGACCACTTTGCAAAATGCCGGACACAAAATGTACCTTGCGTCTTGTAGTAAGTTAGGTTAGCAGCATTATCTTACCTGTGCCATGCCACGAGAGGATGCCAGCCGCGGTGCCCAGCCACCAATGAAGAAACGGTGCATTAAGGTGCTATGTATTTTGCCAATGCAGAGGTTTGGTTTAAGTTCACAACTTAACTGAAAAAATAAACACGGGATAAAAAAATACATCGCAGGCAGAGTAAGTTCATGGCTGGAAGCAAGCAACAACTTTCTCTTCTTCTCCCAGTTTCCCATACCGCCCGCCCCCGTTATGCCACCTAGTGGAGCAGAATACATTTTAATAAAACTATGATTTGAACACATCCACCGTGGCCAACCTAGCCTGATAACGCCAGGTACATATCCCGTTTTTAAAAAAATACAAGAACTACGTGTTTCTTTGGTATTTTATGGTCAAAGTTGTCTTCGTCCGCATAATTCCTATGTACGAATGTGCACTTCTGCCGTCCAGCAAAAACGATTACGTAATATTGTGACGTCAATGCAAATGATGAGCCGGGGAGACCCCAACGTGATATCATAATAGTACATATTCTTAAGATGGTTAACCTGCAACCCCACCTTTAACTTCTACACCCATGGCAATACAGTATCAGGTGATGACATGATTAAATGATCAGATAACCTGATCAAGTGAATACTTGGCACAAGGTGACCATCACCATCAGCAAGACTAATGAACAGAGGATTATGAACTTCAAAGTTAGTAAGTTAGTTTTACGGTACATGTTTTGAAATGTGTCTATTCATTTCCCTTTATTTTGCCCAGCCAGGGCTAACTGTGGCTGGTGATCAGTTGGATAAGCCGCACCATCAGTAACATGGATACACGCAGGAATGTAAAAACAGTGATGTTGCCTTAGATGACTATTTTCAGCTGTGTGATGTGATGCTTGCAGCTGGTAGGGTGATTGACAGTGGAGGAAGTTGGATATGCAGGATGCGTGCAGCAGACCTCTCAGAGCAGTAAATGCAGGTCTGTCTGGCGCTGCCTGGTGCATGTTAGTATGTGTGCTGTTTTAACCCTATCCAGACCGGGGGGGGGCTAAAAGTGCCCGCACCAACTTTGATGTCGTATAACTCCTGAATGACTAAAGCTAGGACTACGAAACTTTGTGACTTTTCCTAACATGAAGTTGGCTACAGTGCGATACCAAAAGATTAGGTTTATCATTTTTGTTGTTGCCATGGCAACGGTTTTCTGACAGGTACGCCTGACCAAAAATCAATGATCTAAGTCTCATCATCATCACTTTTCATATTTTTTTAAAACATTTTCATTAGCATCAGACACCCTTGTGAACATTTGAAGTGGTCTGAAGCACATAATAACCAAAATTGATGTGCATTACCAGTTAGATGGGAAATACATTAAGGTGATATTTTGGGCAATAAAATCAGGAAATGTTGTCATAATGATGTCATAATATCCAATAATGACACCAAACTGATGTCATTCATAGATCTTTGGCTGAAGATCATCCCCTCCAAGTTTGGTGGTCATACGCCATTCGGTTCCTAAGTTATGAGGGGGGGGTCAAATGAGCCCCCCCCCGGTCCCAGGAATGCCAAAAAAGCCCGGTCTGGATAGGGTTAAGGTTTTTTATATCCACACAAGAATGGCAGTACAACCCAGGCGGGCCACCATTGGGTTATGGACAAGGACCGCGCTTAGCACGCTGCCACTGACAAGAAGAAGTCACATTAAATTTAGATATCTGTGTCATCAACTAACACCAGCAAAGAATTGGCTGAATTTCTGATGAAGAATACCTCTAGTCTTGCACACACACATTCTGACAACACATAAAAACATCAGCATATGACTTGTAGAGTACAATCTGGACCGTAACCATGTTTTTAACTGCAAGTGAATTAGAAACAAGAACTTAAAAAGGCATTAAATATCATATATCATATTTAAATATCACCTATTTCACCTGTGGGAGGTATGCGAATGTCAAAGTGAACCTGACGAAGCGCAATGCGAAACGCGTTGTTCACCTAAATAAAAACAGCAAAAACTAAGTCCACCAGTGTGCGGTGATCCTTCTTCTTTACTATGGATTACTGATGACTGCACTTCACCAGCACCTGGAACCTGGCTGTGCATAGGAGTTCCAGATCTTTGATGGCATTAAATATCACTTTCATGACATCTTTCTGTCTATTCTTGAAGGTATCTTGATATTTCTGTCATCCAAGTGAAATGATCAAATTTCATCATTAAAAGGATACATTCTATAGAAAAATGTATTTTTTGTTATTTTTTAGTGAGGGTCCAGAATAGACAAGGCTCTGATATGTTTAGAAGGTAGGCTACAATCTACAATCACATCTCAATGAAGTGGTGTGTTTTCTGAAGCTTTGCTTATCATGGCCACACGTCATGGCATCGTATGCACCAGGTATTCCTATTTTATTCCGATTTTGTATTGTAAGATGAAACTGCATTCAGGCATTATATTTTTATTGTAAGTCTCCAGAGTATCTTATGTTGACTCATACACATCCAGGGGGAAATAAAGCATTATATAATTATTTTGTGTTATAGGGCCTATTAATAATGGTACTCCACTGTTATTTTCCTATATATGAGAAGCGGTTCACACAAAGCGGTTATTGAATGCATTATACAGCATTGCACATCTGTAAGAAAATGCATTATACATAGGATACATGTTCTGTCTTTTAGAACTGGTACTATTGACCCTGTCTAGCATTATAAGAATAGTGTGTGTGTGTGTGTGTGTGTGTGTGTGTGTGTGTGTGTGTGTGTGTGTGTGTGTGTGTGTGTGTGTGTGTGTGTACCCCTAAGTACATGAACGTGTCTCTATTCTGTTTTGTATGTGACACACACACACACACACACACACACACACACACACACACACACACACACACACACACACACACACACACACACACACACACACACACACACACACACACAAAGAGACACACACACAACTGATGGGAGGTCAAGGGCACCTGGTGACAGACTCATCAGCGAGCAAGCCGTGCAGTGACAGGTGTGTGTGTGTGTGTGTGTGTGTGTGTGTGTGTGTGTGTGTGTGTGTGTGTGTGTGTGTGTGTGTGTGTGTGTGTGTGTGTGTGTGTATGTGTGTGTGTGTGTGTGTGTGGTGTGCACATACATGCGTTGGTATGTGTGTGTGTCGGGTAAACAGGTGCCTCTTTGTTCATCATCAGTAGAGACAGAGGGGAGCAACAGCGTGCCACTGGAGAGGAGAGGACCATGCAGTCCCCCTCGCCCACCCCAAATGCGGACGGCGAGGGCCTGACTGGCACGCCTCCGGGTCAGGCCCCCGATTAAATGACCTGTCAGGCGGCCACCGGTGATGGGTGGTCAGCCAGGGTTGGTGACAGGGTCTTTGGGGAGGCTGAGGCTTTGAACTGCCTGTTAGGATGCATGTAAACACTGCCAGGGTCAGGGTTGGGCCACGTGCATCTCTGCAAAGACACAAAGGGTTGGGACAGCGGCACAGAGAGACATACCGAGAGACAAAGGGGCGGGGTGCGGAGGAAGATAGAGAGGGCAAGCTGGAGAGAGAGAGGAACTTGTAGGCAATGCAGAATGCTTGCATGCATACAATCAAAGATACATATTCAAAATATTTTTTTGGTCATGCTAAATTAAGTCATGCAAAGTTATAGAAAAAGAGATGCAGAGAGAGGTGCTACAGCCTGCTGCCTGATTTTCATAGACTTCAGATCACGTACTGCGATTCTGGTCTGACCAGGACTATAACGATTAGTGTTCCCAAATGGCCTGGTTAACCCGCCTCCCTTGGCTTGCTACTGGTTGAGGGCTGTGCTGAAGTTTAAACCAATCATTTCTTAGTCCCAAATAGAACGTCTCTGCTTAAACCACGTCACTGCCTTGAACACGCCTCTACCCAGCACGATTGGAAATGCTCAGTTGATTGGTTCCAGACGAAGTGGGTGGGGATCCCGCTGTAGCGGGATCAGATTCTACTTGAACAAGCTCCTGACCCTACTGTGTGTAGCTGAGTCGAAGGCGTTTCGTCACCAGTAGGGCGGAGCCCGGCTAAAAGCACTACAGAAGGTCTACAGTTACAGACACTTCAGTCACCACATTTCCAGGTGGTACTGCACTCTAGGGGCGCCAATGGGTGAGTGCAGACTCCATTCGGAATTAATTGACTGCACTCTCCCGACAGCACCTTCTAGGTGAACTGCAGACTTGGATCGAGTGAGTGAAGTGTCTGTAACTGTAGACCTTCTGTGGTGCAGGCTGCAGCCAGGCTGTGATGTGGCCTCTACAAACGGCCCTGCTTCTAACTACACTAGGAAAGTTCTCTATGCCTCTTTTTACATGTAAACAACCCAGCGACTCTGCGGATGAAGCATTGAGCAACTTTGAGCCTCGAAAATGGGTGGAAGGTAGAGACTTATAACGATAACTAAACAGGTGGCAATCCATCACAGCAGAAGCTAAATTTTACCTAGCTCTTGGAATTCTGATTAGCGCTCGGACTTCGGAATGTAGGGGACCTATGGAGGCGAGGTATGTTGCAAAAGTTTTAATACAACGTACGCCATTTCACACCGGATTTCTCCTTTATGTATCTTGCTCAAGGACACATCGATTAGGTCAGGCAGAGCGGGGCTCGAACCTGCAACCGAACGGCTCCTACCACCAGAGTAACCACCACCCAATCCTCTGTGGCATCAAGTGTTACCAGTTTTCCTAGGGAGATCTTTGCCAAGCTCCTCCCGTGCAGTTCTAGTGTGCTTTCTCTCTATTCTCATGATGATTGAATCCCCACAAGGTCAAATATTTTAAGTGACCCCAGACAGGCCGGTTGACTGTTTCTTACATTTTGGGAGAAATGGATTTTTGCGTTTTAATATCCAGTTGCTTGCTTGTGGTTTTGGGGCCCGTCTTAGCCTTTGTTCAGGTCTAAAATCTTGTCCCTGACAGCTGTTTGGTCCTTCCCATGTTAGCGAGTTTGGAGTCTGATTCACTAATACTATGGACTGATTCTGCTGATTCAATTGGTCTTTATGCTGGTTACTATCTACAGGTGTCTTTAATTCAGATCACAAAAGTTTATTGGAGGTTCAAATCTGATATGTGGGACCAGAACTGTTAAATGTCTGCAGGGGATACAAATATTTAATAACCTCAATAAAATACATATCAGTTTATATTCTTCAAAGTTCATTTCTGATTCCTCTGGTCCTTTTTGATATTCTGTCTCCCCATTTTAAAATACACACACCATTAAAATTATAGACTGATCATGTCTCTATTAGTGGG
>NC_085859.1:57430169-57437669 GCF_034702125.1 Engraulis encrasicolus | reverse complement strand
GCTGTTTGTGTACCTTGTCCTAGGAGAGTAATAAACCAACCAGCCAGTGCGCATTTTTAACGATGTATAATTTCGCAACTGAATTGAGCTCCAACGTGTCCAGGTCACTCGCACACTTTTTAAATACATACCGTGGCCGCGAAAGCTCCAGCGATTCATTCAAGGTATGCCACTTCTGCCTTCCCTTGAAATCCGATCTTAAGCCCGGGCACCAAAACATTACGCTAGTGCCGTTCCAAACAGATACTCAATGACACTGATGCGATGTGACTTCTCCAGTCCCCGGCTAGTTACGTGTCAGGCCGAAGGCATGCTGCTCCGTGAGTGATGTGAACCCTGGCACAGCCGTCGCCCCGGGTGCCTGATTGAGGCTGTTTGTGTGTATTGGCAGGTAGGAGTAACAGGTGCGAATGCTCAGAAGAGTGGCTGCAATCGTTCCCATGCCATGCGCGGGAAAGTTGTTATCCATTGTATAATTTGAGACATCCCGTTGGGCTAGTGTGATACCGCGCAGCCAGCGACCGAAGAGAGATTGCCACCACTCACATTGACAATGTTATGAGGGACGCGTAGTTTATGGGACTGCAAAGGAACCGGGGATAGTTTATTACCACTCACATGCAGTATATTAACAGTGATGCAAGAAAAAATATGGCACTATGGTTACTTTTAAATGAGTATGCCCCAATTTGATGGTTATTTACATGGCCGCTCTGCACATGGCATAATAAAAACACACGCCTGTGACCTTTAGTACAGTTGAACTTCTTATTGTTTTGATTTTCCACCAGGATAAGTGCAGTATTCTTAGACCAAACCCTAACCCTACATTATTCCTCAAGGTGTTATATAATACATCACAGTCAGCACACAAGTACAGTACAGACAGTTCAAATATGGAGACATGTGGTATTAATGAATATTAACACAGTTATTGAGGTTATTCCTTTTCAATAACAAAACATATTCACAGTGCCTGCCTAGTGGGTGTCTTGACAGATTTAAAAAATGCATTATTATTTGCCCTTATAGGCCTATGATTTTTTTTTCTGATATGAGCCATGCCAGACCATGAAAATAGTAACCTATATTCTGTGGGAGATTGGATCATTCACTGAGCCCTGTTTATGTTAGATGTATCATCCCAGTAATCCCTCCAAAAAGGGTACACTTTTAGGGGGTCAGGCAGCACCACAGGACAGGCGCTGCACGATAAGGCTGTAGGCTGCTTTTAAAACCTGCAGTGTTAATTCAACACTTTGTAGAGTAAGTCTAACACTATGAGTGTCACGTTTGACCCTCTAAGAGTTGAATCAACACATGAGAAATGTAACGTGTTATATAGGATTAAGGAAATGATGCTGAGTGTGTATGTCCCTCTCATCCCTCCTCTGCAGGTGTGCTGGAGATCTTTGCCATCTCTCAAGGCGTGGTGGGGATCCGAGGCGTTTTCAGCAACCGCTTTCTGGCCATGAACAAGAGAGGCCGGCTACATGCCACTGTAAGCAAGCACTCACCTCAGCTCACTGCAATGCAGAATCACACACAGGAGACTCATACGCAGAATGTAATTGCCTTGAATTGGAACAGAATACAGTGCTGACTTGGTGTTGGGAATTGTAGTGTAACAGTGATTCCAATGCAGACTTTCAGGACAGTCATCCACCTGATATCATTGACTTGAAAATGGAATATAGTGGTGACGTAGCCTCTTACTGCAGCAGGGGTTGCTGAAAATGCTTAACTACATCATAACAACATTGCCATGACATTACAGAGAGCCATAGTGCTACGCTAAGGGGTTAATGTTAGTAATGGCTCATTTTTTTCCCAGTAATAGAAGGCATGGCAGCCCCTGTGTCTGTACAGTAATGTTGCCTATGTGTTTACTGTAAACATGCTGCGTCTGAACTTTGTTGTGAACTACTGGGCTTTTTCATTCAAGAGACTTGTTAAAATCAAGGCAGCCCTTCTTGCTCAGTTTTCTACTTTGCTTCAATCAAAATGAAATGTAAATAAGGCCTTCCGTGCAGCAGTGCATAGATACGGAAGGCCTGTGATCGCTTTGCACCTGCGTGTCTCCGTCACAGGTCTCCCTGCCCTGTTTAGAGATGATGACCATTGTTTATGCAAAAGGTTTGGTATTTAGGGCCAGGTGCAGCTCAGCCCTATAGCGTGATCGTATGACTCCACGCCAGGAGTCCTTATGTGGACATCAGTGCACGTATCAGATCTCCCTTCATTTACATTTTGTTTACACTGGCAGCATGTCTCTGTCCGTCTGCAGCAACGATAACTCATTGCAACAGCCGGCAGCTCTTGTACACAACACACGCTGCTCCGCACCGCTCAGGCACCTGACCCAGGCAGCTGGAGTCAGCCAGGCACCAACGAACCACTGCTTATTCGCATGCGCTAATGGGAGAAGCAGATCAGAGCATTTGTGTAGGCTGCTGGACACCCGCTAAATGGATGGATGATGGCTTCCGAGAGTTGGAGGCAGATGTATTGTACCTGTAAATGTCACCATTACTGTGAGAGCTGAATTGGAGCTTTCACTTTTGGAGTAAAGTAGAATATATTTGCTTTGTTTCTCTCCAGGCAATATTTGAGGTGTCTAGAAGCTAAGTCGTTTTTGGTTGTGTGCGCACATCCAAAATCACTTGTTGCTAGTGCCACAGCTTAAGAGGGTAGGTGTGCACTGCGGAATAAGTGGAATAAGCATATGCCTGATGAAGATCTAGGGTGATCGAAACGTTGCTGTTTTAAACTGAAGTTTAATAAAGTTGTTTTTTTATACTTGTATGCCTGACAAAGATGCAGGGTGATCGAAATGTTGCTGTTTTAATTTCATAAAGTTATTTTGGAGCTTATTCCACATTGTGCAGACCTACCTTCTTAAAGTGTCAAGTAGCTTACTCACAATAGACAAAATGCACTTAATGAACATTGCAAGATACACATACACACGAGAGATATTAAGACAGGTCAAAGTCGCGGAGATGACAAGAAAAAAAAGTGGCAAAAGGAACAGCGACACACAACTGGGTATACTACATTCCTGAAAGTCGTTACATTTCCAGGATATAGAATTGAGAAGGCGGAGAACATATATATTGTCATTTCCTGTCAATGTATCTTATTAGATCTTTGACTTTGTCGTCAAAATATGACGTCTGTACATACTGTACTTCATCAAAAAGAACATTTAACCCCTTTAGACACGGCATTATAAATTAGCTGTTACCAGAATGGCAATGATCAAATTATAATGTATTACAGTACTAAAGGCCCCGTGCACTGTCAGTACTATAGTAGTTAACTTTCAATGTCTATTACAGCATGCCACAGGAGGTACGGCATGCATTAAGGGGTTAAATTTGGATGTAAATTTAGATCAATACTCATCCACAGAAAAAGGTTCAATCAACTGCTGATTATTTTTTGGGGTTAACGTTTGAATTGCAGTAGCAAACAGGAGGACATAGAATTTCCTTTGATTAATATTGTATGACAGGTGTATTCTGATACGGTCATTTGGAAGTTTACCAAACATTTGACATTAACGCTTAATTTCTTTAGCAAACCCAGTAGTCAGCAGATCTCCCATTGTGTAGAAAGACGACAGGATGTCTGGGGCGTGTGTTCTTATGACAGTCGTTTGCCACAGATGCCGTTTGGAAAATATTAACTGGGCCATACCATGGACAGTTTAACTCCTGGGCCCAGTCCAAACAGCCCTGCAATGCCCATATAAACTAGCGGTGTTGAATTCTGTGGCTTTTTACGACTGCCATCATATGATAGTGTGTCAGTGAGCTGAAGGGAAAAAAAGGTTTTAATACCCTTTCGCGTGTCCTCTTCATGGGCATGATGATGGCAGTGCTTTAGAACCTCTGGGCAGAGTTGTTTCAAGGTATTTTGGGGCCCAATGCAAAGAGGGGGCTTTTGTCCTCTTCAAACTATTATGGAGGGCCCCCCTCAGGAGAGATTTTGAAAGCAGTATCATTGCACTTTTTGATTGTTGAATTTAGGGAGCTGCTGCCACTCTCACAAAGTTGTCATTGCTGCGTTTTGAATACAATTACGAAAGCAGACATTACCACGGGCCGCCCATTTCAGCTGGGGCGCCCTAGGCGATTGCCTAGTATGCTTGCCTGGTTGTGACGGGCCTGTCTCTGGGTCGTGGGTCACAGTTGAAGCTCTCCTTCCATTTCCTCTCAGCCGACTGCTTCGCGCTGCGCTCGCCAGACAGTAAACCCGCTGATGGTCCCGGCCCCGCCGCCTCTGAAGTCCTGCTGTCTAAATGTCTCTCGGCTTCATCAGCTGCTCCGTCACACAGACGGTGTCAGTGTGTAAATTTGCCAGCGTGAAAATAGACAAAGAGGGGATGTAAGATGTCGACGGCTGGACGGAGGGAGAACGGTGGACAGAGTGAAATGGATAAGCCGAGAGAGGGTGAGAAAGATGACGGAGGGTAAAGAAGGGAGGTGAGAGGAGGCCATGACTAAGAGACAAGATGAAAATGTGGGGCAGAAAGGTAGAGTGAGTCACAAATATCACACAGTGTAGAACATCAGAGAATGTGTGTGACACATCACGCAAGAGAGGCAAGGTAAAGGTGAGGTTTATGTGTGTGTGTGTGTGTGTGTGTGTGTGTGTGTGTGTGTGTGTGTGTGTGTGTGTGTGTGTGTGTGTGTGTGTGTGTGTGTGTGTGTGTGTGTGCTCGTGTGTGTGTGCGCATGGCATGTGTCTGTGTGTCATTGTGCTGGGAAACAATGAGAGAACAATGAACTAGAACAGAACTTAGAGAGTGGAGACCTGCGCCAAAAGAAGTACCACGCAGCCCCGTTTTACTTGTGTCAATGCCAATTTTCTAGTTAAGTGTGTGTGTGTGTGTGTGTGTGTGTGTGTGTGTGTGTGTGTGTGTGTGTGTGTGTGTGTGTGTGTGTGTGTGTGTGTGTGTGTGTGTGTGTGTGTGTGTGTGTGTGTGTGTGTGTGTGTGTGTGTGTGTGTGTGTGCTCGTGCGTGCGCATGGCATGTGTCTGTGTGTCATTGTGTCTGTCTGCATGTATGTTAGGGGGCCAGCCAGACAGATCCAGGATGAGGAGAAAGAAACAAAGAGGGTGGATGACTGAGTCAAAGAGATTGATGGAGACACAAAGTGTGTGAGAGCGAAGGAATGAGACAGAGAGGATGGGTAAAAGAGTAGAAGAATTCCAGAGTGAGAGAGAGAGAGAGAGAGAGAGAAAGAAAGACAGAAAGAAAGAAAGAAAGAAAGAAAGAAAGAAAGAAAGAAAGAAAGAAAGAAAGAAAGAAAGAAAGAAAGAAAGAGGGAAAGAGGGAAAGAGAGATAGAGCAAGAGAGAGACAGAGACAGAGAGGGAAAGGGATAGAAAAAAACAACAGAGAGAGACGGAAAGACAGATAGAGACAGAGAGAGAGAGAGAGAGAGAAAGAGGGAGAGAGAGAGAGAGAGAGAGAGAGAGAGAGAGAGAGAGAGAGAGAGAGAGAGAGAGAGAGAAGACATAAATCTAAAGATGAGCCCCTAATCCCCAGCAGACATAAGCAACAATCAGGGCAGCTGTGGCGGATCCATCAGTCGCGAATTAGCCCTGATTCTCCCCAGCCTCGGCTACAGTTGCAGCCACCTCCTCAGTGGCCTCGGCCGCCGGCTCGGGGCGGCAGGCGGCAGGCGGCACACCCAAGTGCCTCCTCTCTCCACGCACAGGACCCCTAGTGCAGAGGGTCGTGTGTGTGTGTGTGTGTGTGTGTGTGTGTGTGTGTGTGTGTGTGTGTGTGTGTGTGTGTGTGTGTGTGTGTGTGTGTGTGTGTGTGTGTGTGTGTGTGTGTGTGTGTGTGTGTGTGTGTGTGTGTGTGTTTGTAAGGGTGTGTGTGGGCGAGGCAGGGGGAGCAGGGGCAGTCTGAAGTAGAGAAGCGATGGTGTGTGTGTGTGTGTGTGTGTGTGTGTGTGTGTGTGTGTGTGTGTGTGTGTGTGTGTGTGTGTGTGTGTGTGTGTGTGTGGTGGTGATGGGGGTATACGAGTATACGAGGATCGAGTGACACTCAGCGTCTTGTGTAGTTGTGCCGCCCGTCATATTTAATATTTAGCTGTTTTCGCAGCGGGCCGATTTATCGTCCACACGCCAGTGCAAACGGGGTGCAGGAGGGGTTTGGGGGTGGGGGAGAAGCATTCCGGGCTGCACACAGTGACACGCTTCGGCACGCCATTACAAACGCTGTCTTCCCAAAGGTCAGAGGTTCACCTGGATCTATTGAGTAAACATTGGGAAATATTGAGAGGCCGTGAGGGAGGCTTTTTTGTGAAGAAGCTACATGCTGTACAGGGGCAGACTTACTTTGAGGGAGAGAGAGAGAGAGAGAGAGAGAGAGAGAGAGAGAGAGAGAGCGAGAGAGCGAGAGAGAGCGAGAGAGCGAGAGATGGGGGAGGGGGAGCATGTACGACGTGCTGTATGTAGAACTAGGATAGCAACTGTAACATGTCTCTTATCGTTGCGTCTCTGGTCAAGATATTGAAAACTTTCGAGGAGTTCCCATGCCTATACTGCCTACTTGTACATGCATACTACGAGGAGCACCTCTCCATAGGCTTTTCTTATCCTTTATTAGATATGGATCAGATGAGTGAGTAATTCAGGCAGAGAATATAAGCCAGACATGGGTCAGATGCAGCTGCAACTTCTTTTACATCCGCTACTAGTCACATACACAGATCTTGTATTTTTCCATTCTTGAACATATTTCTGCTCAGTGCAGGTCCTCTGTTCGATTCCGTAAATTGCACTTTAGTTGAAATTGAATAAAGCACAACTAGGAACTCAGTTCAATAGAACCAATGGAACTTGAACTTACAGCTAAGAGGAGGTGTAGTAGTAGTCTAGAGAGTCTTTGCTTGTCCCAAAGGACATGAAGGAAATGACCAATTAGCCAAGTAAAACAAAAAGCACACAACTGCTCGTACACTCCAAGAGAAAACTATGGGAAAGGAAACAATGTAACATCGGCATCAGACATCTCACAAATCACTCTGGCCTCAGTCCGCTCCAACAGCTGTGACAGCCAGCCAGGCGCTGGAGGTTTTTATTGCTAGACGGATGGACACCCACCCACTGCCGGCTGACTACCTGCTGCATCCACCAGCACCACCCTCTCCCCTCCCGCCGTGCCGGACACGGCGTAGGCGTTCTATACCCTGCCATTTCACTCCCTTAATCTTGGAGGAATGTCCATGTAATGCCACCAACTGCAGTTAGGAAGTAGGGGAAATGGGTGGTGTTGTCGGCAGCTTTTAGCATCAGTCTTGCCTACAGTATCTGTGTAGGTTGACCTGTGCCTTTTTATGGTGTTAATTATCTGGCGTGTTGTCTGTATTGTGTGATTTTAAATACCATGACTATGACATTGTTTCTTTTTTGGAGGACAAATTAATTTGACTTGACTTGACTTGACTTGGATAGGTTGTGGTATTAGGAGGGAGTTT
>NC_085859.1:57410169-57420169 GCF_034702125.1 Engraulis encrasicolus | reverse complement strand
ACAGGTATGCATATGATATGAAATGCCTCACTTCCTCCACACAGAAGACACTCTGTGTTTACGGCTGCTGTTCCATTGAACACATCACTGCCCCAGCTAGCCATCCAGCCAGCCTGCCATGGTTAATGATTCACATCCTACCCCACTGCTACTTTTTCCTCATTCCAACTGGGCTCCCTGATTAAAGTCTGCTAGGAATGAAGGCAGAGGGGAAATAATTCAGATTCCAGGACTGAGTGAGTCATCCAAGGCTCAAAGTGACCACACACCCATGCATGCACATACACATGCGCACACACATGCAGCCATGCAAGCACGTAAATACACATGCATACACATACATGTGTGCATACAGACACACACACACATATGCATGCAGCACACACAGACACACGCAGACAAAGACACACACACACACACACACACACACACACACACACACACACACACACACACACACACACACACACACACACACACACACACACACACACACACAGCCATTCCCAAAACCTCCCACGAAGCTGCATGTTAATTGCCACTCCGTCATGTGCAGTGGTGCGTGTCTCTAACAACAGGCTAATCTGAGCATGGAGCACCACACCACATTCTAGTCTGACAAACAGTTTTAAGGAGAACACATTTCATCTGTCCAGCCCAGAGCTCCTGGACATGATGTCGGGCAGCCACAAAGGATGAAGGGAAACCTGGGTAAGTTGAGTCAGGGAGGATGAGGGCCATAGGTTGCAGAGCATATTTGAACAAGATGGAGCCTTAAAGCGATGGTTCGGAGTAGAATCACCTTAATGCCATTTGAACCGTGACACCCATCCACCTTTACACCCGAAGTGTTTTCTGCCGCAGACTTACATCAACAGAGTTGCCGTGTTATTCGATGTTTATTCCGGTTAGCTTGACTCAAGCGCATATGGATACTGGGCACCGTCTCCAAACTTTCCCCACAAAAATAACATGTCATTACACCAAACTTCTGCAGTAGCACAAATATGGTCTGTACTCACGAAACGAAGCATTTGGAAGTTTGGAAATAGTCCAGGAGTTTAGTATTATCAACACAAGCTGAATAGCTTCTCTGCTGCTAAAGCTGTGCCAACGTTACTTCCGTCATATGAGACAAGCCCGTAAAAGTCTTCAACAAACTTCCAGACGAGAGTGTTAAAAAAGTTTTCACTGAATTGTGATTAAGGCTTATATTTTCAAGGCAATACTTAAAAGATATTTCAAATCTTACCTACTATCAATTAGACAAGGATTTTCGTTATCAATACTGATGCTGAATTCACTTTTCATTGTGCATATTATGAGCTTCGTTGAGGACTCTTACATGCTTGTCTTAGATGACGGAAGTAACGTTGGCGCAGCTTTAGCAGCAGAGAAGCTATTCGGCTTGTGTTGATAATAATAAACTCCTGGACTATTTCCAAACTTCCAAATGCTTCGTTTCGTGAGTACAGACCATATTTGTGCTACTGCAGAAGTTTGGTGTCATGACATGTTATTTTTGTGGGGAAAGTTTGGAGACGGTGCCCAGTATCCATATGCGCTTGAGTCAAGCTAACCGGAATAAACATCGAATAACACGGCAACTCTGTTGATGTAAGCCTGCGGCAGAAAACACTTCGGGTGTAAAGGTGGATGGGTGTCACGGTTCAAATGGCATTAGGGTGATTCTACTCCGAACCATCGCTTTAATGGCTACAAGGTGTCACTGTCGGACAACCACACACATGAAGCATTCATACTGCTTTACAGAATTGTATTATGAAAAAATATGTTGGGCTTTACAGAATACATGTACTGTCACAAAACTTTGTTGGTTCTTATGGCAATGTAGACCATATTTCCTGACAATCGTTTGAGCGGGATGGATATTTCCTGAAACTATACAGTACATTCAAAGCCACTAGGGGCAAAAAAACTAATTTGATTGTAGTATAATATAGTCTTGCAGTGGCCACACAACAACAGCCTTAGGTGCACTTGCACACACACATACTGTACACACACACACACACACACACACACACACACACACACACACACACACACACACACACACACACACACACACACACACACACACACACACGGGCATTACATCATCATTATTCACCGTCCGTCATTATTCTGATGCCACCCCACATCGGTCAGCACCAGTGAGTCATCAGCAGAAAGGCGTGGTGACGCATTCTTGCTGCTGTTATCTTGAACCTGCTGTGACAGCATTCCCCTCCAATAGGCCTGGCCCTGCACATGGCAGAATCAGAGCTCTGCTGCCAGCGTAACAGTATGACAGCAGTACTACAGTAGAGTAGACAACCCTCTGCCCTCCCCAAACCCCAAACCCATACAGCACTTAAGGATCGGAGGAGGAGATATACAAGTGCAGAGGTTTTGCCATCAATAATTCACAGGCTTGTGGTGAATAATAAAAAGTGTCTCGTAATGTCTGGATGCTGAGTTTTTCTGAACATGGCAGAATTTGAGAGGTTAAGTTTGCGTGACTGTATGGCACTGCAGACGTAAATTCAGTCAGGTACACAGGGGGGAGATTTCATAACTTTTCAAAACCTCCAGAACATAATGATGCGCTCAGATGGAACAAAAACGGAATTGCTGCTTGCAGTGCAAAACAAGAACAGAGAGGCATCACTGCGTGACCAGCAGGGGGCCTGTTTCACTCTTTCATTATTTATTTATTTGCTAGTATTTACTTTGGGAACAACGGATGGGCAATTGCCTGTGCAGAGCACACCTGATTTGCCTTTGAATTTTCCCCTTCATTTGTTTAGCTGATTTTGTTTTATGTAAATGGTGAAGAAGGCTGCTATGCAGACCAGAGGGAGAGAGAGAACACAGAACAACCCATAGTTCAGAAGTGGTTATTGGCATGGAGTAACATTGATATAGCTTAACTTACGTAATAAAACACACTTAACATTGTTTACACTTGGTCGCTGGTTGGTAGCCAACAGTGCAGGCTACATGTAACCTAAACTTGTTTCGGGCTTGCCCTATGGACCTATGAAGTCTTTCATGTGGCACTGTGTACATTTGATTTAAGTAATAATTGCAGTCCCATAATTATCTAAATTGAGTGTGACTGGATAAACATGAGTTCTGCCTATGGGTATGCCTGCTGTAACTTTAGGCCAGTGGTTCCCAAACTGGGGGTCAAGACCCCTAAGGGGTTGCGGAGGTAGGCCGATTGCAGGGGGGTTGCGGACAGAAGGAACTGTTTGCCTACTACATTGTATGCATTTTGTCTTTCAATTTTCAGTGGTGTCTTCAAAACACTCCAGTCACTGCAGTTACTACAGTCATCGTTAGCAGTAGCAGCAGGCTACTACTTTGTGTTTTAATGTTTTCGGGAGCTTGTCTAGGCCTGTTCCCACAGCTGTTGGTCCCACAGCCGATTGGTCCCACATCACTAAGATTTTTAATATTTACTTTTTTCAGGCAAATTGGTCCCACAGCATATTCATGATGCTACATGTTCCCACATTTCTAAGAATGTATTCAAATATAGGCCCTATGTTCCATGATGGGGAGAACATTCTCTCAGTTTAGCCTAGCCTACTCAGAGATGTGGGAACATGGAGTTGTGGAACATAGGACCAATGTTTGAATATTTTCTTAAAATGTGGGAACATGGAGCAGCAGGAATAGGCCTGAGCTGTGGGATCAACGGGCAGTGGTAGGCCTACCAATGGACTGTGGGAACATAGCTGTCTGCCTTGTCTTTTCAGGAGGTCAAAATCCCACTTTTGTTGCTTTGTGTCAGAACAACTTATTATCATTGCAATACATTAATCACATTTTCATTTAATGAAATCAAACATATTATAGGAGGCTTGTAACAGTCTGTCTGAACGAGGTCTACTCTCCCTTAGGCCTACCTTGCTCCAAGACTGACCTCAGGACACAGGCTGCTACAGACCCACATGATGACACTCGTTGCCATGGAAACAGTTTAGCGTACCAACATGGAGGAGGACAACGCAGCCGCTGCTCTTGACAGTATTGTGACCGAATTTCATTCATATGAAGATTTTCTCGACTCCCAGATCACATCTTTGGATTTATACTACCTAGAGGTAATATTCCGTTTAAACTGTAACCCTGGAATGCAATGCTGTTCGGCAGAGTTTGTTGCTAACGTAAAACTAGTTACCGAATGCGTCTACCACCCAGTGGCAGTCTCCATAACATTGTTTTAGCCTACAAGTTGCGCAACAACACATTTTTATCGACACGTGTTCGAAGTTTATTCAGGACTCATTTTACGTTTGTAACGAGAGTGAAATGTGTGATGTGTCGACTCGTTTACACCGTCCTATAAGTTAGAGGTCCAGGCTTGATTGATATCTTTGCATTGAATAGCCTAAAGAAATATAGGCCTACCATAGTTTGTTCCTCACGCGCCCGCTCGCCCATATTCTCTTGAGCAGATTATTCTACAAAATGTTCAGTGCACTTTCGAAAGGCAGTGAGTTAGTCAAAGCTTCAGTCCCAGCGAGTGTTGCACCATGCCTATTTGCGCGCTAGATGGCGGTATAACTTAGCTTTAATAGTCAGTAAGACTGTGCTGTCTAGATCTTTTCATGGGAAAGGAAGAGGAACCAGAAGGACATGGGACCTTTCTCACACCCTTGTTCATTATTCATCATGGGTTGAAATGTTGTTTCTTTTCACAATACTCACAGGTTCTTATTCTTTAGGTCGTTTTTCTCTCTGAAAAGTCCCTGTCTTAATTAAGCTTAAGCTTACTTACTGACCAGGGGCGGAGCTATAGGGGGGGCAGGCAGGGCATTTGCCCCTGGGCCCAGGGTCCCCATGTATAGTGGTGGGGGCCCTATTGTGACCATGGCAAGTCGTATGGGGGGCCCTTTCAGTGTTTTCGCCCTGGGGCCCTGTGTGTAATTGTTCCGCCACTGTTACTGACTGTTGTAGTGGAGTGGTAACGCATTTTACAATTTCAACTTTCTCTCACCAGGTGTGACCATATCACCTTTTAAAGCCTTGCCCCCATTTAACAAAGGTCACTGCGTTTGTCAGAACAGATAGGAAGTGCAAACACTCCACATGAAGTAGAAGATCATCTTATCGTTGCAGTCCGGTGAACTACGTAGACCCAGGCCGTGGTGGCCACACACTCTTTCAAAACACTTCTGAGTCACGGCTTGGCACACTTGATTGATTTAAAAAACAATCACATCGACTGACGAAAAAATAATCACCTGATAAAGATTGCTGAACAAATAGCAATTATTTAGCCTGCCAGATTCCTTCATTGTCATCATGAGGGCTTGTTGCATTCCTCAAACCAGGGCAAAAGGTGGCCTATGCCAGCGCAGCACACTTAGGTTTTTTTTTCTCTCATTGTGATTGTGTTGATTCTTATCTAGACATAGCCCTCTGTGTGGCTTGAAGCACCCAACCTAACCTCACCTTGGCCTCCGCTCTTCACTCACCAGCGTTGAATAACCCCCAGCCGCCCGCCTGGACGTACGTAAGCAAGTCAGGTTTATCAGTGAGCCATCAGGTGCTGGGTAGGCCTGACTTCACATGAGTAGCCTACAAGCAGGGCCAGAAACTGGGGCTAAACGTGGGTCACTCAGCACCCCATCTACCAGACCCCCCCCCCCCCCCACTGCTGTAGTGTATGGCAAGTGACTGCTAAGAGCCCTCTACACCAACCCACCCCCTGTACTCCCCACACCTTAAATACACCCCCCCAACCCCAACCCAAGGGGACCCCGCTTGGATTTCCAAACAACATTCTTCTGTTTGACCGCTTGCTTACTCGGGATTTGTTAATGTGGTGCTCTGGAGATGGGGTTTATAAATAATTCAGACGTTGGGGTCGAAGGAATCATTCATAACAGCAAGGGCTTGTAGTGTGTTTGCCTTGCAGGCCTCCCTGACTCCCCCCCGGGAGAGTTGGGAGCTTGGGGTTGGTTGGTGGTTGGCGACTGAGGGCGCGCCGCGGAGGAAGGGAGAGGGAGGCAGCGAGGTAAGGAGAGGGGTGGATGGCTGGGTGGTTATGGGGTTAAGGAGCGCAGGTCAGTTTTCGACAGAGCCCTTTCCGCAAGCGCTTCTTGCCTTCTCCTTGGACAAACCGCCTGACACAGTACTGGACTTATCACAGTCTTTAGACTTATACAGGGAGACACATTTCACTTATTCAACTCCTAAAAACCTTTTTGTTCTACTGTCATCATGAAGTCGGTGTATTTAACGATAAAGGAGACATTGTCTTTTAAATGGTTTTTCACCAAAGCTTCCTTCTCATGAATTATGTAACAATTTACCCTTTTGCTCCTTTTGATGCTCGGAAAAGCACAATAAATTGGATAATGGGGCTCAGCAGCCCAGCTCAGCTCTTGTCGTCAGTTTATTTTCGGTAAAGTCTCGTGCAACTCCTGACAAACATCTCCATAGAAAGCCACATGTGAAGCCATGCCAGAATACTTACCGTAACATACTGATTCACTAACAGGTCTGTCTCAACTAGTGGGGTATGCATACTTATGACCGCAAAATAAGTCATTAAAGTCCTTTTTTACAAAAGAGAAGGTTTATGTTGATGGATCAGCCAAACCGCACTCCTTTTTGTCAGAGCATTTTGCTGTCTTTGAGGATAATGAACCACAAAGCATCTCATCTCTGTTATGACACTACTAGCCCTGAGCTCATTTGTAAAGAAAGCTCAATGGACCCTACATGAAGCTGAGGTTCAGACTGGGGAGGGATGGGATGTGTGCATATTTGTGCGTGAGTGCGTGTCACTGTGTGCATGCTTGAGAGAGCTTGCTTGTCTGTCTGTGTGTGTGTGTGTGTGTGTGTGTGTGTGTGTGTGTGTGTGTGTGTGTGTGTGTGTGTGTGTGTGTGTGTGTGTGTGTGTGTGTGTGTGTGTGTGTGTGTGTGTGTGTGCACCTGCTTGTGTGCATGTTAGTGTCATTGTGTGCATGCTTGAGAGAAACAGTTAGTGTGTGCGTGTGTGATGTGTGATCTGTGTGTGTGTGCACCTGCTTGTGTGCATGTTAGTGTCATTGTGTGTGTGCTTGAGAGAAACAGTTAGTGTGTGCGTGTATGTGATGTGTGTGTGTGTGTGTGTGTGTGTGTGTGTGTGTGTGTGTGTGTGTGTGTGTGTGTGCGCGCGCGCTTCTTTGTGTGTGTGTTTGTGTGTGTGTGCGTGCGTGCGTGCGTGTGCGTGTGTGTGTGTGTGTGTGTAACGGTAGGTGGGGATGTTGGGGGGTAACAAAGTCAGGGCTCGACCCAGACTCGGCTGCCTCCTCTGGCCACATGAAAGCCTCTGGTGGGCTTTGAAGGGGACCAGGGGCCCCCTCTGCCTCCCAGATGCTTGGGAGGGCGCGAGGAGATGCGTGATGTCTGACTGTAATGGCGGTTGGCGGCTAGGGTCGGGGATGAGGGTTGGGGGGTGGTTTTTTGGTGGGGTGTTGTGAAGGTATTGATCACAGTGGGCCACTTCATAGCCGTGTCTGTGACACACTTTGTCCTATTCTTAGGTTCCGCTGGCTGTCCCCAAGCCTCGCCTGACTCACTGTCCTCAGTTTGATCTCAATTTTCCCCCCCTTCCCTTTTTGGGCCTTTTTTTAAAGTTTTTTTTTCTTTTTCCTTTTTCTTTTTCTTGCTATTATTATTATTATTTTTCTTCCTGTGGTTACATATTGGTTTGTTGGCGGACCCGAGGTTACACATTTAATAAACAAGCATTCAAGCTGTGTTTTCACTTTGGTCCAGACAAAATATGCCCTTCGTCTGACCAAATGGGCTGAGATTGAAAACATGGCGGGGGCCCATGATGTTCGGCAACTGACCCATGAACTTGGGCTAACCTGAAAACAGAGGTGAACCCAAAAAAGCGCCGGCCCCACCATCCACCCCCTGAGTACTGACTTGGGTCTCACTGGTGTTTTATTTTATGTGGATAACCTCATCGACATGTTGTTTCATCACATTGTGAAGTTTACTCAGCATGGCACGGCGGAGGACTTATGCGGTGTGTTAAATAAAGACTTTGCTAGCCCATATTGGAATAAGAAGCAGCCAGCGCTCTGAGGTGACTTCATGTGGTGGGACTGTGACCTCTTCAGAGATGGTCAAGCGATTATGAGAAAGGGCCGCGTTGACCGTCTGGTTGAAAGAGGTGTGGGCTGGTGGGTTTAAGTGGGTGCGCGGAGGTTGCCTCAGACTTCCAGCTGTGTCCTACCCAAAACTTCTTTAGCATACTACCCAAAATCACTGCTTGATAAACCACAGCCCATACATTATTCATCAGCTAAGTTAATAAATATATGGTATGAGGTGATTGGTGAAATTGGTAGCCTTCCTTTCTCTTTTGATTTTGGAAGCACTGATTGCAAGGTAGTTATATTGCCCCCAAGTTGCAAAATAATCAGCTGTAGACATTCAGTTACTGGCTCCTTTGGGAAAGAAAAGTACTGAGTGGGTGATATGAATCCATTCCAGGACTGCCACAGAATGCTTTGATAATATTTTAAATGTTTCCATACTGCTTAGCAAACGCGCTGACCACAATAGGGCGATGTGGGCTAACGTTAGCAGCGGGAGCTCGAATTGTGGTGGTCTAGTGGTCAGCGATCAAGACTCCTGCTAAAAGGAAACACCAGATGGCTGTACTGTAAGTTCAACCGGGTCTGCGAGCACCATGCCCCTGTGAAAGGCACCTAACCCCATGTGTTTTCAAAAGGAACTCTCGCTACCTCACTGTATCTGGCCGTGGATAAAACAAACTGTCATTTTATCTATTGAAGAGACACATGGAGGCCTCTCTGTTTTATTAAATGTAAAGTATTCAAAGAAGGTTTGAGGAAGGAGGAGCTAGTATTACACAGAAAAAAATAGTGCATATTGCGTGCAACATTTAGGAGGTGATTTTAACTATAACTTTAACTGGAACATCCTTTCTTCCAGCAAGCTAGTTCTACTACATAGAAAGATAAATTGCATGCTTATTACATGTAACTTTTAGGAGTTGATTTTAACTATAAAGGTTGACCTTTGACCCGTGCATGTGTAGGATGAGGAGCTGGCTCGTCAGCTGGTGGAGCTGGGCTACAGGGGCAGCGGAGAGGTGCTGAAGAGGGAGGAGTTTGAGAGCAGGAAGGCCGCCGCTGAAGCCTCACGTCTCAACAAGAGGAGCCAGCTACGGTAAGATGGTGGTAGTGGTGTGTGTGTGTGTGTGTGTGAGGGTGTGTCTGCATGCTTGAAGATGTACTAAACCTATGACATGTGGGAATTGCGAATTACAGTGTGCGCTTGTAGTTTTTTATGTATTTTGTGTGTATGTGCAAAGATATGGATGTGTTTAAGTGTGAGTGTGCGTGCATGTGCACGTGTGTGTGTGTGTGTGTGTGTGTGTGTGTGTGTGTGTGTGTGTGTGTGTGTGTGCGTGTGCGTGTGTGTGTGTTTACTAAATGTCTGTATCTGTCAAGGGTTAACATATACTTCAACCGCCTCCATTTCAGTGAGCGCGTCACATCATCATGTTTCACACTACATTCTCTACATCCCTGTAGAAATCACTTATCAAAGCCCAACAGCAAACAGCTTGCAACGCAACACACACATACTGTAGAGACTGTGCATTTTTCCAACTACTGTAGTTGTGTAGGCTAGCTGCTCTAAGGCAAAGTTGTCTATATCTGGACGCCGAGATGTGTGGCTTTCCGGTGTCTCCCGTGACACTGCACATTAGTGGCAAGTAAATGATAGAGAGGCTCTCCAGGGGCCTTGGGCCTCCACGTCACCCCCTCCAGAGGCTAGCTACCAAGGGGAAAAAATGCAGTGGTTGCCAGGTCCTTGGCAGCGACAGGTCCATAAATGTGCCACTCCACTCTCCGAAGCGCTACTTCGGAGAGGCCAATTTTCAAACCCACCCAATCGCTCTTGTAAAACGGGCAAATGCTGATGATCAAAAAAAGTGAGCCAC
>NC_085859.1:57397669-57405169 GCF_034702125.1 Engraulis encrasicolus | reverse complement strand
ATATTATCCCCATGACCCGTGCTAGACCTCCAGAGTGCAGGCCTCAGTCCCAGGAGTGGACACTTACCAGATGTGGAGACAGAGAGTGCCTTGCTGTAGATTTCTAAAGTCCCCCAGCATTCAAACTCTTTTGTCTATTGTAATGCTCACTCTCAGTCTCAGCCTCCCCCGTCTTTATTCCTCTATCTCATCGCCAAGTCAGATTGCGCTCTGTGTGTTTGTGTGTGTGTGTGTGTGTGTGTGTGTGTGTGTGTGTGTGTGTGTGTGTGTGTGTGTGTGTGTGTGTGTGTGCGCGCGTGTGCGTGTGTGTGTGTGTTTGTGCGTGTGCGTATGTGTGTGTGTGTGTGTGTGTGAGAGAGTGTGTGTGCACGCGCCTGTGTGTGCAGTTATTTGCTCCACAAAAAAGGAAAAATATGAGCTTATCTAGTGCATTGTGTATGCTCCAGACATATTTCTACTGTATGCTAACCCGCTTCAGACTGGAACTACATTGCCCATAATGCACCTGTCTTTGGAAGGGAGTCAGGCCTGGACCTGGTACAGTGATGTGGTTACATACAGTAATCCTGAAAGTAATTCTAGGATGATAGAGACATTCACTGGGTAAATGGTATTCTCACATAGCCAGACGCACAGGCATTATGCAGGCATGTTAATGCACCCTACCATACCACCCCAAAACAAACACACACACACACACACACACACACACACACACACACACACACACACACACACACACACACACACACACACACACACACACACACACACACACACACTATGACTGTTTGACGCATAGCGGTTTTTCCACCTGTTTTTGTTGCCAGGTGACTGTTCTCCGGCTTTCAGGAACTCCCGAGGCACACAAAAGCCAAGCAAACACTCGTTTTAATCCGAGTTGACATCGGTGGGGGTGAACAATTCTGGACAGTCTGTTTCCGATCACGGCTGAAACTCTGAGGGCTCGGAGCTGCCCCCGAGTTTTAAACCACTGCACATTATTTCGCCTTCGCTGGCTCCCACCGCAGGCTTCGTAGCCTCCCCCATGTGTCGGCGGAATAACTCTCCGAAACCCAACCAAAGCAAGTCAGAGCCCCCAAACAGCCCTGCCTCCATCAACACGCTGCCACATTGTTGTCCACAACCAGCTGAGGTCTGAGGGACCTTTTGGAAGGTCCAGGCCCCCCAGCAAGCTGTTTGGGTTGTCATGTCATATCGTGTCATTTCTGAGAGAGTAGCCCGAGTAGTGTGTTGGTGCTTTGGTGGTGTTGCTGGTGGTGCCACATCTTGGAACACAAACTCATCTGCTACCTCTGGATATTGTGTTTCAGTGTCGAACCCTCGTGTGCCAAAACCAGCTAAGTAAGCATCCAGGTTTTAGGGAGCTTGAGAGCTGCAACGTCAGGCCTCCCGTTAGTCGATTTAACACAGCAAAATAGCTAGGATTGGCCTGAAATTAAACTCTCATTTCAATTTCCTTGCTGGAGATTTCCAGAGCATTTATCCAATCTGGAATTAATGTTCTCACGACCCACCCCCCTCTCCCTGCGCAATGTAGTGTAGTGTCTTGAATGTGGTCAGCATTTTAGTGATGGTGTTCTTTGCCGTGTTGAACAACTGCTTTGAATCATATGAGGCCTGACAGACACTGGGCCAGTCCATCTTCTCACCATGCTTTTAACGTTAGGCAGCAAATTCCTAATTCCTGAAGGCATCAGTGAGATCTGACCAGTGGTCATCTGGGACTTTTTGTTTTCATAATGGTTGAATTGATGAGGATAAATGAAGGTTAGCCTAACACAAATGTTCCCACTAAAATATTTTCCGTCAGACAACTTTTCCTGATTAGACCATCTTGCTCTCCTTTTTTTGTGACATACGACACCCCCTGCCGCTAAAGCACTGTGGAACATGAGAGCACACTGAGACAGAGCCACAGATAAAGTCTTGTGTTTTATTCGTATTGACTTATGGCCTTCATGGTAGACAAATAATCTTCAGTGAGATGCATCCAGCAGGTCCAAAGGCTATTCCATGTGTGTGCTCCATGTCCGTACGTTTCTCTGCATTAAGAACTTCCTATATCATGCACTATAAAGTTGATTTATGCGTATGACATGAGGCGGATGACTGGCTTATTGATATTACTGGTGCAGATGTTTCTGGTTGGCCCCACATGTGATGCAGTTTGGTCAGAGATTCTTTAAGTATAGAGATATGCCAACATAATAGGTTTCTATGGGCACCTAACGTGACCAGGTTCCAGTCTGCCTAAAGGGGCGTGTCATAATGCTCCTAGCATTGAATAGAACAGTCCTCAGGTCTGCCTAGGTCTGCCTAAAGGGGGATTTCCCCCCAATAATAGAACCCGGAAACAATGGACCAATGGAACCTCTCTCTCTCTACTCTCTCTGGTTTGGGGGCTCATGCATGCAGAGCAACACACTCTAGTGCTGGTGGGTATTCCAAGAACATGGTTTAGTGATAAACCTGGCTAAGTTAACCTACAGGAAGTGGAGAAACTACAAATAGATAGCGCTCAGGTGTAGTTTAATTATGAGAAAATGAGGACACCAGTCTCTGGTAGTGGTTTGCCACTAGTCCAAATTGTGGTTTACTACTGAGCCAGGTTCTTGGAATACCCCCTGTAAGTACACCATTCTGATTCTGGACTATCTGCTCTGCACATGAGCACCACGCAAGGCTGCACTATGCTCTGCGAATGTCCGACACGATTCGTGGAGCATTGTCACCCTTCGTTCAGCTAAAAGCCGATCTGTAAGTGTTGTTTTGCTAAAAGCCCGTCGGTAAGATTTATTCAAGTAGCCGAGGCTATATGGCATTTTTCGCGGTTTATTGATACGCCACGTGATGTTATAAATGTAGTGTGTGGGAAATACTCGGAATATTATAATGGTGGTGGAAGAAAAAATCCTAGTCATTTTCTTGGGTTTATTAAAGTTAAAGACCTGGCCGTCTGTCAAAGATAGCCGTGGCCTATTGATCACATATGAAATGCGTTTTGTCAGCGTCTTGACAGATACAATTCACAATAAAGGTGGAATTAATCATAGACATTCTGGGTCCTTACAGATCGTCTTTTAGCGAAACGAAGGGCGACAATGCTCCACGAATCGTGTCGCACATTCGCAGAGCGGATATTGCAGCCTTGCGTGGTGCGCATGTATAGAGCGGATAGTGCAGAATCAGAACGGTGTACTTACACCCCCCTTCTTGCTTGTGTCCTCAATGGCCTCTTTCTTTCTGTATATCAAACAAATACAGACACATAGAATTAGGGGGGCTTTCAGTTCTCAATCACTTTTAAACAATAACAGAAGGGACAGAAGAAGACAACAACAACAAAACAAAACAACAAGTAGAAGACTAAACGATAACAGGCTGGTGGAGGTGCGGTGGGGGTTGGTGGTTAGGGTTAAAGAGTTTAATGGTATTGCAGATTGGGTTTCCTTTCGTCTTTAATGAAACCATCTGTTTGCTTGTTGTTGCTGCTCTGCCGTTTCCTTTCTGCAAGCCATTTATCAAGTGTGCCGTCCACCTTCCTCCCCAGGCTGGCTGGGCCCAAACCACCCCCCAACCAACCCTCAACCAGGCCCCTTCTCCCCTCCCCTCCCCTCCCCTCCACCACCACCACCACAGGAGTAGTGTACAGGGCTCCCGTTGGTCTCCCTCTTCCACCATCTTCCCTCCCCTACAGACGGGCTCTCTCTTCTCTGGGTTATTACGAGGTCCGAAGGGGGCCGGTGGAAGCACCGTGCCGCGCCGTGTCTCTCGCTTCCTTCACCTCGGGGCTGGGGCTCGGGTGCTGCTCAACTCGGCTCGCCTCGCTCTGATGTTTCATCGCGGGTGGCTCCAGGGGGCTCTGGGCTCCGGTGTTTTTCGCATTATCAAGCTGCCGCCATAAAGCTGCGAGGCAAGCACTGTCATCGGTGACTTTGTAGTTGGAGCCTTTGCCTGCAAGCGGCGGATGCTTGTGATGGATTCTGCAGTCACCTGTAGTCATTATGGAGTAGTTGTATTGCTGCTCCTGCTGGACTAGGGATAAAGTGGGCATAGTGGTCTCCTGGAGGAAAGGGGGCTGGGATATAGGGGATTATGGGATGGGAGGCTTGGGAGATGGGGCATGGAGCGGAAGTTTATGTCTGCGAAGCAGCACTTGAGGATGCATCTGTATCCAGGCATGAAGACCAACTGGTGGTCTTTCTGCATCGGGGAGATGAAATGTAGGCAAGAAGAACTCAAAGGAGTGGTTACGAGAACTGGAATGTACGGCAATTTCGGGAGGAAGACAGGAATTAAAAGTAATTTGGCTGTCCGGTTTTTCAGAAGGCGTCTATACTGTAAAAATACAAGGAGACATCCTACATTGTTTGATGTCAGAGCGAATGTCAAATCTCAAAACCATTGTGCAACGTAAAAGGACGAACAAACATTTGCTTTTTGAATTGACTTGGAAAAGTTGAGAACAAGATGTCAGACTTAAGAAAAGTACATGTTTCTGGTTTGCTTAATTGACTGGCTAAGCTTAAAATAAAGTTCTGATTTGAAGCCAGGCTGTTCTTTGAGGTCCATAGGAAAATGCCGAATTGAGTTCTTTTGGCGGACCTTTTAAAAAGACTCTGAAGAGAGTCGTTGCTGTGTTTTTTAAGGGGGCTGGGGGTGGAGTGAGACCGGAGGGTGGGGGGGTTCTGGCTGCCCCATGGAGCTGGAAGTGATGCATCACATGTCCCCTTGTGGTTGCCATGGCATTAGGTTATAATTAAAAGCCATCAGCGTCTGATGAGGACGAAACCACAAAGGCAACATGTGTTGAGCAGAGATGCTCCGTATGGCAGAAAGGCATAGAGAGGAGGCTTTAGAGAGACAGACCTACAGAGGAAAATATGACAGACACGCTAGCAAACAAGCTGCCAGCTGTCCAACATGATTTGCAACAATAAAAGAAGAAAAATGACCCCCAAAAAGTAAATGCAAAACGCACTTCTGAAGTCGTCAGTCATGATTATTCTGCCATCTACAAAATATGCAGTAGCAAACACATGGAAACAAAATGGCCGTCACCTGACAGATGTTACGGCGGGCGGTCTGGGTGCAGCCAACGCATTTGCGGCGGTCAGAGCCCGTGCTGTACATCAGCAGCAGCAGGAAGATTCGTATCCTGTTGGTGGAAGGCAACACTCTTGCGAGAGTGCAGACACGCCACAGTTCCTGTCAGATTACGGGGCTTACATAGGTTCCAGATGGATTGCATACCTGCTGCACCCCCCCACGGACACTTGAAAAAAAAATTGGTTATTTTAATAAATGCCCTTAACATGCATACGCACATGTGCACGAAGACACACTCACATTCCCCAACACCCCCACACACACACACAAATGCAAACGTTCAAATGGATACATACAGACCCACACACACCTACGCACACACGTGCATGTAGAGGGTCAACAATGGGAGGCCTAGGTAGAGAGTGTATGTAGCATGTGTAACTGATCCATTTTTCTCAGTGTAATCAGAGGTGACAGAGGCTTAAAAAAAGAAGTAAAGTAAATTGTCATGCTGTGTGGAATTTCCCTTGACGTTCAACAGCCCAAAATAATATTTTCCATAAGATTATTTTCCCCCCCAAGAACCCCAAGGAAAAATATGCCAAATACAGTAAGTGTTGATTTTCAGAAATCACTGTATTATTGAAAGTTACCATCTGCCAGGTATTGAAAGCAAAAAAACCTGAAATCTGTCTACAGTACAGTACAAGGCTTTAGAAATTCTGTTTTGTAACATCTGTTTGAATTAGTTAGCCCAAATCGGTATTGTTTCTGCTAGGGCCAAATTAGCCAATTCTCAAGTATTTGTTTGCGAAGTGTTGGTCAAAGCCAAGACCTAAAAGACAAATGTTAATCTTTCCCACAGCAAAGAACTTTTTAATGGCATTCCATCAATAACGGCCAAAGTTATTTGCTGTAACACATTTTGGCTCCAAGGGCAAGTCATTGGGCAGCCATTAATGATGATTAGGGCCTGGTACGGATCAGATTCATTTGGCAACACTTGATTGGGCCGCGCAGGCCGGTGGTAGAAGAGTCAGGATTGAATTTCGTTTTATATTGCATTCCGTGCCATAAACACCGTTGCTCCCCTGTCACCTGTGCAAACAGACAGTAAAATTGAGTTGCGGGCCTGTCCGGAGGTCGGCGGAGCTGTGTGTGTGTGTGTGTGTGTGTGTGTGTGTGTGTGTGTGTGTGTGTGTGTGTGTGTGTGTGTGTGTGTGTGTGTGTGTGTGTGTGTGTGTGTGTGTGTGTGTGTGTGTGTCTGTGTGTTTGTGTTTGTGTGTGTGAGAAAGAGACCCAAAATAGGGGCCGGGTCAATCTGCAGTTGAGCACACACCTGTGGGAACCGCTTCTGTCAGAAAGGTGTTTATTGTAATGGCTAACGAATGTCTGTTTGTCTGTGTGTGTGTGTGTGTGTGCGTGTGCGTGTGCGTGTGCGTGTGCGTGTGCGTGTGTGTGTGTGTGTGTGTGTGCGCGCGTGTGTAATGAGGGCATTTAATTGACCTTACATAGCTTTGATGTGAGCTTCGCTGCTTCAGTAAGGGGCTAACCCCAGGCGTCAAAGCTGTGCTGATGACTTGAAAGTTTCTCTGTTAATAGTTTCATAAGTGATGGTGCAGGCCGCTTGCCACTGCAGCACTCAGCAGCCCTGCGTCTGCTGTGGGAATTTGTTTAGTGTCAAGAGATGATGGAGTGAACAGCGCGAGCTCCTCTCAAGGTATCAGGAGTTTTACCGGAGATTTCTTGGCCTTGGCAAGCCGGTGGTCAGCTGTCCAAAGCAAGCAGTTCCCTCCAATTCCTGTTATTCTTACGCTTTCGTGAGAGAAAGAGAGAGTGAGTGAGAGAGGGATGGAGAGGCAAAAAAATAGAGGGACTGAGAGAGAGAGAGAGAGAGAGAGAGAGAGAGAGAGAGAGAGAGAGAGAGAGAGAGAGAGAGAGACCGTGAAAAGACTTGCCTGACAGGCTTGTTAAAGGACGAGACTCCTCCAAGAGACACAAAGTGATACATACTCCAACGGCTGCTGATTGCGTGCTAACCTTTACTGTAACCTTGTCAGAAAAGTATTTATAAGACGGAGTAGGCTCGTTCATTTGCGGTGAAATGATCGCCCAGAATGTCTCTCTTTGTGAATGTAAAATGTTCGAACCCCCATGTAGATCCTCAGCCCTCCAAGTCGAGAAGAATGGGGAGAGAGGCGATGGGGAGTAAAAAAACGATCCATTTGTCACACATTCTTTCCTTCTGTTCATCAAACACCCTAAGGATTCTTTCTTTCTTTTTTGGCACCAAATGGCGGCCAAAAAGACACTGAGTCCGTGTTTTTTCCAAACAAATGCCACAGGCCTCGTGCAGCATAGAACAGAACGCAAGCGATACAGATCTTTGGCTTATTGAATTGGGTTCATGGGAGTCCTCCCACCCCA
>NC_085859.1:57377669-57382669 GCF_034702125.1 Engraulis encrasicolus | reverse complement strand
TTCCAACCATTTGAATGTTGTCTTTTCCAGGACGTTGGCGAGCGCAGGAAAGGAGCTCAAAGATAACTTCCTGAAGGCACTGGCAGAGCGCGAGGAGGCCAACCACAGCGCCAGGATGACTGTGAGTACATTATTGCCCCCGCACAGCACAGCCCAGCAACCACCCCAAACACACGCCGCACACCCTTTACCCGCACCCACTCGCTTTACCCTTGCTCCCTACTCAGTGCCCCCCTTCTCCTCTCCTCTCCTCTCTCCTGGGTTTCCTCCCGCCGCCCTAATCGCTACGTAATGGGATTCCCCCAGAATATTCCTGCGATTCCATCAGGGGACCTCGGCGAACAAAATCCGCTCTGTGTCAAGTCAGGCGGCACAGGGGCCTCCCCCTTCATACATACTGTATACTATGCACACACATAAAACACAACACACACACACACACATACATACACACAACACACACACCAATCTTCATAGACAGGCAGACACACACACACACACACACACACACACACACACACACACACACACACACACACACACACACACACACACACACACACACACACACACACACACACACACACACACACTGGCCTATGTACAAAAACTCTCTCACACCCAATCACACACATGAACACACATCGATACGACATACACATAGTATAAAGACAAAAATACCTTGTCCTTGACTCTTTCCTTCCTTTTTTCCTCATTGCACTCATTTCTGCATGTACATTTATACAAATTCTCTACATCTCTCACTTAATTATTCTCACTCTCTTGTTCTCTCTCTCTCTCTCTCTTAGTTTCTCTTTCTCTCTCTACAAACACACGCACACTTGTCCCTGTCTGTGCACGCCTCTGCGCACACACACACACACACACACACACACACACACACACACACACACACACACACACACACACACACACACACATTCACACACACACACACACACACACACACACACTGCTCTCGCCTGGCAAAGCCAGTCATGTTTTTCAGGCCTCTAAAAGCAGATGCAAAGCCCACCCGGGATGTGTGTGTGTGTGTGTGTGTGTGTGTGTGTGTGTGTGTGTGTGTGTGTGTGTGTATGTGTGTGTGTGTGTGTGTGTGTGTGTGTGTGTGTGTGTGTGTGTGTGTGTGTGTGTGTGTGTGTGTGTGTGCGCGTGCGTGCGTGCGTGTGTGTGTGTGAGCAAGAAAGAAGAAGGAGAAAAGGGTCCCTGCCCAAAGTGTTTATATCGGCCGTACCCAACGTCAAAGCAGGTAAACATCCATTTACTGGACAAAAACACTGCAAGTTTGACTTCATGCCCGCCTCCTTCCCTTTTAATTAGATAGAAAGGAACACATGCTGTTTGTCAAGACCACGCAGCACAGCGTACCCCAACATAAGTTTGTCTTGAGCGTTCGCAGAAACTGTTTACCCCCGGACCCTGCTCGATGGTGTTTACCACGATCTCCAACAGACGTCCCCCCCCCCACCACCGAAAAAAAGGCGAAACTCTGTTTGGGCACCACGGGCACAGAGTTGCCAGGGAATGCCACGGTTTGCCCAGCTGCGGGCACCTGGCTGCAAGCACCCGTGCCTGGCTTTGCTTTGAGGAGTGGAGGGAGGGAGGGAGACCTGCAACGGGGAAGAGAGGAGAGGAGAGGAGAGGAGCAGAGAGGAGAGGAAAGATGGATGGATGGGCCCTCTCACCTTCTAAAGGAAGGCCTTGTTTCCCCCATTCACTTCCAGGGGGCAGCCGGGGTGCTGATCCAGCCAGACCTGGGCTGTTGAGTTCAGTCATCATCTGCTCTGCAGCCAGCGTGGCACATCGGGGGAACTGGGAAGTGGGAGGAAGTACTAAATCTTCAAAACTTTCACACAAAAAAACATCCAAACTCTGTTTATTTTGGATTTTTTTTTTAAGTCGTACTGATAGATGTGCAAAGGGTTTATTCTCGATGCACTAAACTGAACCATGTTAACACACACAGGTCTGGAACTAGAGTATTAACTGAATGATAAGTCAAGGCTCATAGAGATTAGTAATCAAGAGCATGTTACCAAATGAATTCAAAGAAACACGTTACCAAAGGAGTTCGAGTTTCAAAGTTGAGGACATTTTTGTTATACTGTACCGGCAGAATGTTTTCATCTGAAACAAGAAACCCATACTCGATATATATGCTGGCTTGCTTGGATTAGGATGTTGTATACAGTGTAAGGATTATGTGGTGCTGCTGCGTGACATTCATCAGTCGAAAGTTGGAACATGCTCCAGCGTGTTCGACTGAATCCAGCGTTTTGGATTACAAACGTGACCCTGAGTGGAACTCTGTACCTTCACGGACAATTTGCTACGTGCAATCGCTGATGATTTAACAGCACAAAGCATTAGACAAATCCCTTGTTTACATAACTGTGCTTAGCTAATAAAAGTGACTGCGATTCTGATTATGAATACGTTGTCAAGCAGACCAGCCTGTTCCAGCACCAGTGCACTGGCAAGCATGGTTTGTCCCCTTATTCACCTTATCTGTTCCTGAATAAGGACGGCACTGTGTTTGGCACATTTCTTTCTGTCATTTCCACTTCAGTTTGCTGCATTATTTTGTTGTCGTACAGTAAACTTAGTTAAGATGTCTCTAAAATGGCGTTTGAACAACTTTGTTGTTCTTTTTATTAGCAATGTCCTCTTCATACTGTATATGCCACCACATTGTTTTTTTTTTTGTTGTTAAACGTCTCTGTTGCGATGCCATATGACAACTTAAGCCGACAGGACACGAAATGATAACGACACAAAATCTGAAATTTTCCAGGGCAGAATAAGGGAATAGTCCACTCAGGTAGCCAGAGAGTGTTCAATGGCCCTGCAATGAACTAGGGAATAAAGATTGCACAGGCTTGCTCATCCATGGTTGTGGATAGCTGTAAAGGTGACGATACACGAGGCAACTTTTTGAGCAGTGTTTCTGGGCAAAGGTGCTATCAGACGTTTGGACTGTTAACCACTATTGGAGCAGCAGTAGACAACTTTTTAAAAATCATTCTATCAGTAAATCAGGAGCCAATCACGTTGTTAGCCAGTGATATCGCTGAAAAAGTTCCCCTCTGCACTATTACCTTTAGGCTCTGAAGAAAAGGGGCTGGGTTGGTTTGGAAGTGAGGTGGAGGTGGAGGTGGAGGTGGAGGTGGACGTGGAGGTGGAGGTGGAGGTGGAGGTGGAGGTGGAGGTGGAGGTGGAGGTGGAGGTGGTGACCAAGCTTGACCTGCCGTAGAGGGCTACGTGGATTAAGAGATCACACAGCAAGCGCTCCGTCCAGAAACCCCCGCCCCGGGTACCCCTTCCCTCCACTACCCCACTCCACTCCACTCCACTCCACCCTCTCTCTCGCCTCGTGTATTTACTCAGCAAACAGTGCAACACCCTCACCCTCACCCCCACCAACCAACCCACCTGCCCATGGACACACACCCACACACACACACATACACACACACACACACACACGCACGCACACACACACACACACACACACACACACACACACACACACACACATACACACACACACACACACACGCACGCACACACACACACACACACACACACACACGGTACACACTGCCCCTGCTCCGTGAAGAGGGGACGGAAAAAAGAAAACCTCTTGCCATGTTATAAGACCAGGCAGAGAAGAGGTCGGTCAAGCGCTGGTGCTGCCCTTGCCAGCGGTCAAAGAAAGTACTGTGGCAGGGTCCAGCGTGAATCAAGCAGTTTATAATATCACACTTCCTGTGCAAGAAAAAGGAGAGGAAAAGTGAGAGAGGAAGAGTTGAGTGAGTCAATGTGTGTGTGTGTGTGTGTGTGTGTGTGTGTGTGTGTGTGTGTGTGTGTGTGTGTGTGTGTGTGTGTGTGTGTGAGTGTGTGTGTGTGTATAGTGTGTGTGTGTGTGTGTGTGTGTGTGTGTGTGTGTGCATGTGTGTGTGTGTGTGTGTGTGTGAGAGAGAGAGAGAGAGAGAGAGAGAGAGAGAGAGAGAGAGAGAGAGAGAGAGAGAGAGAGAGAGAGAGAGAGTATGCAATTGGAAATGGGAGATATCGATAGGAGGATATAAGCAAGTGAATGGAAGAGGATACATTAGTTTATGTCACTTCCACCCCCTACAGGAACACACACACATGCTCACACACACACATGCAAACACACACACGCAAACACACACAGACCTTTGCTGAAACCATCATTTTCTCTCTCTCACCCTAGTTCCTTGCTCTCTGAAAAAATTGCATCAAAAAATCTGTTTATTTTCCCCCTCCGCCCTCCCCTCTCTGTTTAAACCCCCAGCCACATTTGAGCTCTTAATACCTCTTCTCTTTACAAACTGTTTGAGCTGCAGGTAATCTTAATCCAGGCTGACGAGCCCTGACCCCACTGGTATGTTTACGTTAGCCAAATGTATTCCAGCCAGCTTATGCTCCACACAACACACACACACACACACGCATGCAGGCACACGCACACGCACACGCACACGCACACGCACACGCACACACATACGCACGCGCGCACGCGCACACACACACACACACACACACACACATACACACACACACTATGCTACACGACACATTCTACACCACACCACGCCACACCACAATATACCACACAGACGGACACACACACACACACACACACACACACACACACACACACACACACACACACACACACACACACACACACACACACACACACACACACACACACACACACACACACACACACACACCACATTCTACACCGCACAACACAACACCACCCCGTACAGCACACCACGCCACTCACAGAATCTCTGTGAGCCGTATGCGTCTGTCCACATGCAACCACATAAGGCTAGGCACACACACATGCATGCATGCACGCACGCACGCACAGACACACACACACACACACACACACACACACACACACTAGTGTGTGTTTTTTCTTCTGTTTGCATTTCGGA
>NC_085859.1:57365169-57367669 GCF_034702125.1 Engraulis encrasicolus | reverse complement strand
CACACACCCCAAAATCATATATATGGCCACTGTCAAACGAGAACAGAGAGGACTAATGCCCTGGTTGCTCAGTAGATGTTAACACTTGAGATTTTTACCGAATGGCGTGTTTGTGAACGCAGCAGGGGGGGAAATACTGGTGCACACCACAATGATTCATTTTTCCTTCACGGTTAAGCTTGAAGCTCTCCCATATGACCACGACGCTCAGGACCATTTGGTGAAGCGCAAATGTTTTTTTTTGAGAGAGAGAGAGAGAGAGAGAGAGAGAGAGAGAGAGAGAGAGAGAGAGAGAGAGAGAGAGAGAGAGAATATACATATGTCTGTGAACATTATAGTTGATGAAATCCATCATATCAGATCCAGTTTTAATGGTGTCTGGTGTGTTCGTATGGAAAGCCATAACACTCGTCAAAATGGATGTGTTTACATTGGCAAGCGGCTTCAACAGGATTTCACGGATTATGCCTGAGTTCATATGTGCATGTGCGTCTCGATGTGCGTCTCGTCTCGTGTGAGTGTGTGTGTGTGTGTGTGTGTGTGTGTGTGTGTGCGTGTGTGTGTGCACATGTGTATGCATGTATGCTTTTGTGTGTGTCTGTGCGTGTGCATGTGTGGTTTTGTGTGTGTGTGTGTGTATGTGTCTGTAAAGAGAAAGAAAAAATACATTTCAATTGCTCGAGTGTAAAAAGCCAAAAGGTCTGGCCTGTATTGAGAGCTGAATGTCTTCGGGGCTTTAACGTTTCAAAAGAAATCGTGCGTGACAACCGATGAAAATGGAAGCAATATAGCAGTTGCTATTCTTTGTGGAAGTCACTCGATAGTTCTTTCAAACGGCACGGTCCAGGATCGGAATGTTGACTCCTCTTTCCCAGCCCTGTTACTTCCAATCGGATATTTGAGATTTGAAAAGCAATACTCGAGGTGTTGTTTTAAGATGCAGCTGTCATTGTTTTTAACAAGCTCTTCCATCACGCTCTGTCTGAGATGTGTGTGAGTGTGTGCTGATGTCTGTGGTGTGCATGTGTTTGTGTGTGTGTGTGCGTGCGTGCGTGCGTGCGTGCGTGCGTGCGTGCGTGCGCGTGTGTGCGTGCATGCGTGCGCGTGTGTGTTTCATCTCTTTTCTTTTCCCTTTACAGCGCTGCCCAGCTGTATTGGCACCCCGTAATTGTATTTAGAATATGTGCAATAGCTCCAGAAATAAATGAAAATATCACCAGGATCTTTTAATTGGAGGTCTGAAGATATGTAGAATAAAGCAAAGCTTTTTTTTTCCAAATAAGTGTTGTAATGTCAAAGGAAAATAAAGAAAAAGGCTATGTGGATCAATATTGGCACCCTCCTTGATATTTGTTTTCACACCCTTAGACAGCCATGACAGCCTCCAAACGTTTATGTATTCATTAATGATCTTTTTGCACTTCTTTGGTGCTATTTTATAATGTCTGGAACATGTCCAGGATTCTTTCTCCTAATGACAGATTTCACATCCTCCCCATGATTTTCCATTCCAGTGTGCTTTTGGATGTGTGCTTTGTTTTTTTTTTGTTTTTTTTTGTCTTGCTGGAGCGCCCATGATCTTTACCTCAAATCAAGTGTTCTTAAATAGGGTTAAACATTTCGCTTTTAAAAATTATGCCTCAGATACCTGTCATGATACCTGTGATGCGGTTAAGGCCTCCAATACTAAATGCAACGATGTAGTAGCACAATATTGTGGATCATGCTTGATTTTTGACATGGTGCTCTTTTCCTTAAAGGTGCACCGTGTAATATTTTTTTGTAGTTTATTTCCAGAATCCATGATGCCCGTTCACAAATGTGACCTTTTTTCACAAATACCACCATGTTTCACCACCATAAAAGTTTAAGTAATCATTATGACTGGGAAAATTGCACTTTTCATATAAAAGGTGGATCTTCTCCATTGTCCGTCATTTTGAATGTTCAGAAATTGATATTTTCACTCTGCACAACTTAACTTTACTTTACTTTGGTCATACTAGTAAATATTAGTTTATTATTATAGCACAGTGTCAATGAGCAGCATAGTTGCAATAGCTTACCTACAGTACTCTGGCCATCATCTTACACAGTGTACCTTTAAAGGGACACTGTGTGAGATTTTTTGCTGTTTATTTCCAGAATCCATGCAGCCCATTCACTAATGTTACCTTTTTCATGAATACTTACCACCACCATCAAATTCTAAGTATTCATGACTGGAAAAATTGCACTTTTCATACATGAAAAGGGGGATCTTCTCCATGGTCCGCCATTTTGAATTTCCAGAAATAACCGTTTTTAGCTAGAAAAATGACTGTGCTTGGACCATACTAGAAAATATTAGTTTATTACTTAGTAAACTTTCATGTAAAGATCAAATTTGGCAATAGGCAGCCCAGTTTCAATGAGCAGCATAGTTGTAGTACCTTTTTTGACCATTTCCTGCAGTGTACCTTTAAAGACTTTTTTGCAAGCATACTGTTTGTGCAGATTA
>NC_085859.1:57355169-57360169 GCF_034702125.1 Engraulis encrasicolus | reverse complement strand
CTCTCTCTCTCTCTCTCTCTCTCTCTCTCTCTCTCTCTCTCTCTCTCTCTCTTATCTCTGCTGCTGTCCTCCTCTTCCCGTGTGTGTATGTCTCCTGCCTGGGTGTGTGTTTGTGTTGAAGAGCTCATGTCATGCGGTTGGTATTGGGGCCTCTCCCCTGCACAGGTGTGTCTGCTCCCGGTGACGTGAGCCAGATGCGTTGCTGAGCGGCAGGTGTGAGGAGGAGGTTGAGGTGGAGACGCCCATGCCAGACCTCCCTCCCTCCCTTCCCATCCTCCCATCAGCACACATGCACTCTCCTCTCCTCCTCCTCATACTCTCTCTCTTCTCTCATCTCTGCTGCTCTCCTCCCCTCTCTAGGTACATGCCCATCATCCCATCCTTCGATTTCTAATCTTATACTCCTCTCCCTCCCTCCCTCTTCCACCTCCACACCTCCGCTACCTCCCTCTCTCCCTCCATCCCTTCTATCCTCATTAGAAGCTGTCTCTCCACCAGAGAGGTGGAGAAGCCCATGCCAGACCTCTCTCCCTCTCTCCCTGTACTCTTCTCATCCTCCCACCTCCACACTCTCCTCTCTTTCTTACATTACTCACATCTTCCCGTCTGCGTATTCTCCTCTTTCTTTCTCTTCATGCTCATATCCATCCATCTCCTCTACTCCACTCTCCCTTTCTCACCCCCCCCTCCGCATACTGTCATCCTATGCTCATATCCATCCATCTCCTCTACTCCACTCTCCCTTTCTCACCCCCCCCTCCGCATACTGTCATCCTTCCACTTCCACTCCTCTCCTCTCCTCTCCTCCTTCTCTGCCCATACTCTCATCCTCCTATCTCCACCCCTCTCTTCTCCTCTCCTCTCTCCCAGACTCATATCATCCCGTATTCCTCCTTACATGTGTGTGTCCTTATTTCATGTCCACTCACAGCACTCATCTTTGAATTCCACTCTGCATTCTCTCCATTTTTCCCCTTCTTTCGTCATCTTTCCTCTTGCCCATGCTTGCACCTTCCGGATGGGTTCCATCATCTGTTCATGCTGTCTTATGCTGTGTTGTAATGCACATTGTGAGAAGCTCTCTCCTCCTTCCTTCTGCCTGGCCTCAAGTGCTGGTCCTAGACTCACACGTTTGTCCTCTGCCTCACCCAGTGCGGCATGCGTGTGTGTGTGTGTTTGTGCGTGTGTGTGTGTGTGTGTGTCTGTGTGTCTGTGTGTCTGTGTGTGTGTGTGTGTGTGTGTGTGTGTGTGTGTGTGTGTGTGTGTGTGTGTGAGAGAGAGAGAGAGAGAGAGAGAGAGAGAGAGAGAGAGAGAGAGAGAGAGAGAGAGAGAGAGAGAGAGAGAGCGTGCGTGCGTGCGTGCGTGCGTGCGTGCGTGCGTGCGTGAATGTATGTGTGTGTACATGACCGTGTATATACAGCATGTGTGCATGTCAGTTTCCCCCTCGGGGATTAATAAAGTCTCTCATCATGTCATCATCATCATCATCATCATGTGTGCATGTGTGAGAGAGGGAGCGTGTGTTATGGTCTAAAGGGGCCTTAACATACCACTTGTCCACGTCACCCAGCTCTTTAAGTCTTCTGACCCGTTGGCTCTACTTAATCATTTCTCCGTCATCATCACCCCTCATTGCCGTAGAATTATGCCACTTTTCTCATATAATACCCCCCCCCCTTTTTTTCTACAAATTACTCTGAGAGCCATCTGCGAAATTTCTAGCACGTTCTGACGTGTGGAAATCGTGTGGAAACGAAGGTTAGCGCAACACCATGCCATGCTGTGCACCCTACAGCGCCACGCTGCGCTACATCGCGCTCTATTTCCCCGAGCTCCTTAGTGGGCGAGGAGGGTGGGTACAGCAAATCCTGGGAAAGATTATTGTGGGTGAGATCACAGGGTTTGATGGCTGGGCTCATTAAGTCGTTTGGGAAGGGAGGTTTCTTTTTTTCCCTTCTTCTTCCTCCTCTTCTTCTTCTCCCCACCGTCTCTTGATCTGATAAACAAGCGGCTATTTTGCGACTTAATCTCGACAAATTACCGCAAATTACCTCCAAAAACAGCCTGCTGCGTGGTGCACCTGCTGTTGTTGCTATGTTTGGCTAATGCTTACGCTTGAAGTGGTTCCACATTGCTTACAATTTGTATATGTTGTACTGTTTATGGGTGTTTGATTTGTTTTAATTCCTATGTGTATTCATGAAAAGCAGGTAGTGTGTGTGTGTGTGTGTGTGTGTGTGTGTGTGTGTGTGTGTGTGTGTGTGTGTGTGTGTGTGTGTGTGTGTGTGTGTGTGTGTGTGTTTGTGTGTGTGTGTGTTTGTGTGTGCGCGTGCGTGCATGCGTGCATGTGTGCGACTTGGCACAGTGGTGGCTGCACAATAAGTAGTGTTTTCAGTTGGTGAAGTGGTTAATGTGGAAATGTTAGATAGACACATTCTTCGCAATCCTCCCTGCTTTATCAACACACACACACACACACACACACACACACACACACACACACACACACACACACACACACACACACACACACACACACACACACACACACACACACACACACACACACACACACACACACACACACAGGGTGGGCAGGCCAGTGTGTGTATTATTTCACCTGAGTCAACACAGCACGCCATTTCTCTCTCATAGGTCAGCACACGCTTTACACGGACACAGCGTACTGCTCTGCATCTTTATCTTTCCCTCCCCCTTTCTCTCTTTCCCTCTGCCTCATCTCTCTATCCCTGTCTTTTTCTGTTTCTATTTCTCTTTTTGTTGGTTTTACTATTTATCTTTCCCATTTTATTTGTCCTTTATTTGTCAACCCCCTCCTCTCTTTCTGTATGTCTCTCTCTCTCTCTGCCCCTCCCTCTCTCTCTATCTCTCTCTGTCTCTCCGTCTCTCTCTCTCTCTCTCTCTCTCCGTCTCTCTCTCTCTCTCTAGCTCTCCTCTCTTCCTGATCTTCTCTGTCTCCTTCTGCCTTTTCTTATCATCTCTCTCCCTCACTCCATCTTCATCTTGCCCTCCCTTTTCACTTTCTCTCTTCCCTGATATTTTAACACGCCCTTGCCTCATTACATGCCTGTGTGTGTGTGTGTGTGTGTGTGTGTGTGTGTGTGTGTGTGTGTGTGTGTGTGTGTGTGTGTGTGTGTGTGTGTGTGTGTGGTGTTTGTGTATGTATGTGTGTGTGTGTGTGTGTGTGTGTGTGTGTGTGTGTGTGTGTGTGTGTGTGTGTGTGTGTGTGTGTGTGTGTGTGTGTGTGTGTGTGTGTGTGTGTATACACTCCCCTTCACCAGTATATCTCTTGGCTTCCCTCTTCATACTCCCCCATCCCTCTGTTGAGGTTCCCATCTATCTTCATTGCTGCCTTTATTTTTCTTTAACCTTCACTGTCTTTCATTTAACTGCCTTGTCGTTTTTCCACCTGTACTGCACTGTATGTGTAATCTTTATTGCCGTTTTCATTGTCATGTTTTATTTTCTGACGTGGACGGGGCATTCCATAAATGGCACAAGTCCAAGATATACCACCTCTATATAACTGTCTGTCTGTCTGTCTGTCTGTCTGTCTGTCTGCGTGCGTGCGTGTGTGCGTGTATGTGTGTGTCTTTCTTTCTCTGTTGCTTTCTGCCTCTGCCTTACCTTTAGCTTATTTAAATTCAGCTTCTATGGCCATCAGGCATATTAACCATAAAAGGAACCTAAAAAGTACTCCAAGCTGGGACTCTTTAATTTTTTTCCATCACTGGAAAGCAACAGTGTGACCTTGGCCATGACTCAAGTGGCTAAGGCACTGTATTGTTGCACCATGGAGCCGGGTTCAATGTTGGTCCGAGGCCATTTCCCGTTCCTCTCCCATTTCTACCATGAAAGACTCGATAGACCAAATGAAGTTTAAGATATTTGTTGAAACACTGAAGTATGCAGCAGTGATTCTCTTTGGCATAGGCCCCCTCCTGCTTAGAATAATTCAGATGAAGAGGGCGCATATCCTGTCGATGGATAAGGCAGGGGGGCGAGAGCCTACCCCCTTTCACAGGACGGGGACCAACTGGTGACGTTGGCTGGAGGTGGTGGCATCCACAGCAGAGTAACGAGCGGACCATTGACCTAGGACCGTGATGATTAGAGCAGACGCTCTCGGCATGCTCGTGGTGGTAAGGCTGAAGAGAAGATGCCGGGCTGCGTAGAAAGCAGGGACACCTTGCAGAGCCTCCTCATGGGATGAGGACCGGCCAGCAATGGAGGCTGAAGGGGAGGTGGTGGAAGCGTTGACACCAGCATACTCTAGTCAGCGGAAGAGCAGAGATAGACAGAGGGTTTATAAATGAGCGGGCAGGCATCCTATTGGCTGTTGGTAAATGAATGAGAATGCAAGGGAGAGGGTGTGCCTAAGAACACACACAGAAGTGATTGGTTGGTTAATGCAAGAGAATAATTGAGCTGAATACTGTCTCATCTTCCTGGCAGAACTTTTTTTTTTTAATACTTTATTGCAAGTTTATTCAAGTCAACATTTTCATCTGATCATTTGTAGGTTCAACTTGCAGACATTTTCTTTTTTTGTGTATAAAAAGTGATAACATAGATGGTGACAATTGCATAAACAGATATGCCTGTGTGTAGGGGGGAATTAGGTGTGAGGGGGAAAGAAAGGGGGAAAACAAACAAAAAACAAAAACAACAAAAAGACCAAGACTGGCAGAACTTAACGCCTTACAGCTTACATTTATCTCCCATCCATGTCATGTCACTCTTCACTGTCACTACCAAAATAAAAAGGCATTAAAAAGTCCCCAAGATATATTTTTTTTTTTGAAAGCAACAGTCTAGCAAGGATGCCAACTAGACAGAAGGCTACCATCAAAGTTGAACTGTAACTGTGTTCAATGAACATTAACTCATAAACAAATTCATTTTTGGTACTGTATTTACTGACATAAAAACATGTGACTCTTTTCACTGCAAAGAGCTCTCGATATGTATATTTCAAA